>NW_027397117.1:8981158-9032147 GCF_003265705.2 Callorhinus ursinus | reverse complement strand
AAAAAAAGGGGGGGGGGATGGAAATTCACCGTGGGTGAAAGATTCGGAGAGAAAGTGGCACTTAAAATAAGTACAGGTGGAATTTATTTTAGAAAGATTAAAATGGTAAAGGGGAAAAGGGCATGCTAAGTAGGACAGCACAGATTCACATGAAGAAGCAGAATCGAATATGGTGAGGACGGGACAGAAGATCTGTGTCAAGTACCGAGTGTGTTTTTGGAAGTTGTGGTACAAACTTGAAGAAAATCTAATAGATGATTTCCAACACAATGTAAGGAATCTAGGCTTTTTATCCTACAGGGTTAGAGCAGTCCTTGAGGGGTTTTTTTATGTTTAAAATGGTCTTCAGGAAGATTAATCTGGACATGGTATCTCTGAAACACAGCAGGAGAGGAGTAAGGAAAAATCCTGAAGGCCAAGACAGTGGCAGTGGGAACATTACTAACGATGTAAGTGCTGTGCTTTGCTTCAGCAGCACGTATACTAATCATGTGAGGGCCTATTATATACCAGGCACCAAGAGCTTTACATGTATTACTTTTTAAGATTTTTATTTATTTGTCCGAGAGAGAGAGCACAAACAGGGGGGAGCAGCAGAGGGAGAGAGAGAAGCAGACTTCCCACCGAGCAGGGAGCCCGAAGCGGGGCTCGATCCCAGGACCCTGGGATCATGACCTGAGCCGAAGGCGGACGCCCAAAGACTGACCCACCCAGGCGCCCCTACATGTATTATTTTATTTACACCTCACAAGAACTCTTGAAATAGGTACAGTATTATACCCACTTTATAAATAAGGGAACAGATAACTTAAGAGTTTAAG
Source organism: Callorhinus ursinus (assembly GCF_003265705.2). Taxonomy (NCBI): domain Eukaryota; kingdom Metazoa; phylum Chordata; class Mammalia; order Carnivora; family Otariidae; genus Callorhinus; species Callorhinus ursinus. Next base: position 9,031,326 of record NW_027397117.1, on the reverse strand, counting down.
CACCTTGCCCAAGTTCATACAGGTGTTTGACTCCTCAACGCCAGGACCCCTACTATAGCACATAAAGTAAATGAAGAATATAACAGTTTGACTAGAGAGGAAGAGGGATTGTGTTCTGTAAACTTAAAAATAGTTGCTATTGATTACCTCTTATGTGCCATGTGCCAGGCCCTTAACTGTGTTGAGGTGATTTATGTATTTAATCTATAATCCATAGTTTGGTACGGTAATCCAGTATCATTCCCATTTTACAAATGAGAAACCAGAAGCTTGGTGTAACTTGAAAGTTGTTACCTCAGTAGTGTGCTGAAAGTCCCAGCGATGAATAGTCAGAGTGAGGATTAAAATTCAGGTTGCTCCTTCCAGTACACAGCACTCTTCTCTTCTCAGAAGGACACACTACTGAGAGGCCTAATGGAATGCAGGCTGAAGAGAAAGGACAGCCACCATGACACTGACATTGTGGGTATAATCTTTAGGCCACAGCTCAACCCTTGTCTTTGGACGTGGAGTTTGTGGGTGGTTCTGAACAGAGTATTGCATATGATAGAGGAAAACTGTGATGCTGGAAGGAGGGAATGCTTTCGAGTATCTGCTATACCTGGTCGTCTTTGTAACCAGCTGTATGATCTCTGAAAAGTGACTTGAAACTACTTTGCCTCAGAATCCCCTCTACAAAATGGGAGATAGCAGCGCCCACCTGAAAGGCTTGTTGAGATCAACATTGCAGAGAACCTATAAAATGTTCGATATACACTATTACAACGGAAAATATTCCTATTCTGGCAAATATTAAACTTGCACACCACATCTATAAAATCTTGTACAGATTCCTATCTTTGTTCCCCCCATTCATCTTCTTTACCCATAAGATGAACTTATTTGTTCATTTGCGGTCTTGAAACGAGTTACCGTAGCAGCTGGAAAAAAAAAAAAAAAAACCACCAGAAGAGTTAAAATGCCGTTCTTACTGCTTTTAATTAAAAACCCTAAAAAGGCATACCCACTTGGACACTTGGATGTTAGTAACAATCAGTAAGGAAAAGATACTGAAGCGGTAAACTTAAGCGATGTCGAAAAGAAGCTATGTTGACCAACATGGATTCTCCCCCTTACGACCAGTTACAGCTGGAGTCAGAGATAATACTTTTATCAGGGCCTTCGGGTATCCTGCAGAAAACTGACAAAAAAATAAATTATTCTCTTTAGCCCATGCATAGGCACTGGAAGTAAATTCTTCACTTATATTTCATTTCCTAGCCTCTTCTCCCAACTACAAAATCCAAAAGGTAGCGTTTTACACTATTCTGACTGCAGCCCAGAGATAAGCTGGGCGTTTAGGGGGTCCAGCTATGACTCGCCAACGCGGAGCAGCCTCGGAAGGGGGCGACACTGCCCGCGTGCAGTCGCAGAGGGCCGAGGCGAGAGGCGCCCGGGCGGCCACGGTGCTGGCGGGGCTTCCCAGGGTTCCGGCCGGTTGCAGCCCGCACGCACCTGCGCTCAGACGAGCCGAGTGCGCGCCCGGGGCTGCAGCTGGCGCTGGCGCCGCTTGCGCTGGCCGTTGAGGAGCTTCTGCGCGATCTTGCGCTCGTGGCCGCCGGGCACTGGCCAGTTGGTGCGCAGTTCCCGCTCGCGCCGCGTCCGACCCTTGCTGCGCCCGGCCCCGCAGGCCGGGAAGTCGCGCAGGTAGTAGTAATCCAGGCTCTCGTAGAGCTCCTCCTCGGAGCTCACGGGCGGCCACCCCTCGAGCGGCTGCGGGTGGAGCTGAGCCCGGGCGCGCAGAAGGACCGCGTCCATCGCGCCGTTTCCCCGGGGCCGCGCGCCCGCGCGCTTGCTTCTGGAGGGACCTGCCCCGGGTTTCGATTGGCTCTGCCCGCGGGGGCGGGGCTGACGGTTGACGTCACAGAGCCCGGAAGGAGGCGCACGCCGGGCCCCGGCCCTGCGGTCCCAGGAAGCGTGACCCTTTCCTCTGGCACTTCCTTGTGCGCTGGTGGCGGGAGAGGGGCGTTTGGCAAGATCCGACTGAGCAGTTTGTTTCTGTCGGCCCGAACTGGAAAACTACCCAAGTGCCAGCAACGATGAGGGACTGCTTAAAGAACACGGGCCATGCATTCCTCTGGAGGACTTTTATCGGCAGTATTTTGTTAGGCTGTTTGATGACAGGAAAAAGTGCTCAATAATGATGTAAAGTGAAAAATTCGCTTTGAAGACTATCTCTGGTATCCCAGTAACGTATTTTTTAAAACATCTACCTATATAAAAGATTGAAAGGGAAGCCATCAAAACTCTAAAAGTACTTCTGGCTGGAAAGGCCATACATACATTAGCTCTTTTTCCTTCCCGCCGTCCCCGTTTTTGGTAAGCAGTATGAATGAATTATATTAAGCGAGAGATTATAAAGGCCTGCTACAGAGCCTAGAACCGCGCGCAATTTCGCATTATTCGCGGGTGCCCAGGTCCTCCGGTCAGGGGACGCCAAACTTGTTAGCTTGACGCGCCGGCAATTTGGGGTGAGGGCCCGAAGTAGGGAGCGGCGGTGCAGGGGACTTAGCTGTGTCGGGCCCCTGCGGGCTAGCCCGGGGGGGGGGGGGGGGGGCGAGAGCAATCAGGCCGGGTGACCGCGCCCGAAAAGGCCGGTCTCCCCCCCTCGCCGAGGCGGCAGCTGCACCGCAGGGCCGGGAGTCTTTACGCTCCGTGGCACCCCAGGCTCTGCGGCGACTCCCAGGTCTCATTACCTAGTTACTGTCTCTCCAAACGCTGCTCTCAGGGAGTTACTGCGAAGAAGGCCTTTGGGTGAGGTTTAACTAGCCCAGATAATTCTCTTTTCACAAAAATTGCAGCTATCGTCTCGGGGATTTTCTTTTTAATAGATCAAAAATAATTCCCTACTTAAAAAAAAAAAAAAAAAAAAAGGCCTTCCCAGATATTCGATCTTGCTTAGTTTGCTGCTGATTTGAGATTTTTTTTTTCTTCGGCACTGTGAAGCCCTATCCCTGGTGGGGCGTGCCCTACATACCACGCTCTGAGGGCAATTTTGGTGGTTCCTTAAATGAACAAGTCCCGGGAGAGTGTTTTTAATAAAACACCGAGAGGATTTTCTCTTCCACCCACGTCTTACATTTGCTATTGAGAAAAAGAGAAACTAATATTTATCCTTTTACTATTCTCCCACGCATGATCTTTTTAAAAAAAGTCTCTTAAGCGTTTGTTGTTATGAAAATATTCAGATAACTTAAAAGTGCAAAGAATAGAACAATGAACTCCCGTATCCCATCATACAGATTCAACGATTATCAAGATCCTGTCACATTTGCTTTATATATGTCCCTTTCTGTTTTCCTCTGCTGCAGACCTAATGTCATTTCACCCCTATATTTCTCCATATACAGTTCTACAAAACTAGACTTATTGCAGTGTTATTTTCACACCTGACAAAATCAACCAGTGCTGTTATTAGCTAATACCCAGTCCAGAACATTTCTCTGATTGTCTAAAAGACATCAGAATACAATTCAGAATATACATGAAATCTATACATGAGGCTTGCTTGGAAGTCTCTCATATTCTAGGGCAGTCTCCCTGTCCTTTTCATTTTCCCCTGACATTGACTTGTTGCAGAAACTGGGTCAGTTGTCCTGTAAAATGTCCCACTTTGTGGATTTGTCTGCTTCTTCGTGGTGTCATTTAACTTGTTCCTCTCTCTTCCATATTTCCTGTAAATTGAGGTTGGATCTAGAGGCTTGTTTATACTCAGATTCAATTTTGGGGGCAAGAAAACTTCCTAGGAAGTAAAGTGTATTGGCATCACACCAGGATATCCACAATAGTTCATTGTCTCAATTTTAGTGATGCTATTACTGATCAGTGAGCTCAGGTGGTAACAGCCTTTCCTTGAAATTGAAGTTCCATATAAACTTTTATCTAATGATTTCATCTGTAGTTCATTGCTTTATTTGCTATTATGTTCATTTGCTATTATTTCATTATGGGCTATGAAATGTAATTTTCTAATTCAATCATTCCTTCCACATTTATTTGCTAGAATTCCTTCTCTCATGAACCTAGGCCATTTGGTTACCCTGAAATACATTTTGACGAGAAAGGGAAAACAAATGTTTAATTCCCTTTACTCTTTTTAAAGTTTGTTTGTTTGTTTATCTAATCTCTACATCCAATGTGGAGCTTGATTGAACCCATGACCCAGAGATCCAGAGTCACATGGTCTTCCAACTCAGCCAGCCAGGTGCCCCTAATTCCCTTTTAAAGATGGGTTTTCAGGGTTCTAATGGACATGGATCTTTTTAAAACACAATTAATGTGTTCAATCAATTTCATTGATTTTTATTCTTTTTTAATGCTCAAATTGTTCCATCTTTGGCCAGTGGGAGCTCCTTCATGTGATTCCTATGTTCTCTTGGCATTAATCTAGTAGTCTTGGAGAATGCTCTTGCTTTCTGGTAAACCAAGATGTCCATCCAGGCTCATCCTATACATTGTATGCCCCAGACCTGGAATCAGCCATTTCCCCAAGGAGTCCTTGATCTTTTTAGTGTAGAGAATGGATTTAGACACAACAATCTTAAGGCCATGTATTATGTTTTTTGGTCTTTACAAAAGCCCTGTGAAATATTACTGTCCCAATTTTCCAGATGAGGAAACAGTTTAACAACTTCCCCAAGGTTATATAACTAATAAAAAGCAGAGCCAGGCTAAGAGTGAGATCTTCTGATCCCTAGGTAATTGTCTCTTCCATTTTACTATGCCTCTTCATATAAACTCCTTACTTGTCAGTTCACAGATTGCTAAATATTCCTGCCCACTTTGTTTCTGAGATGATATTTAAAAGCAGGTGCCACCATCTGTCTTGCTCTCTTGCCCTAGAACTCCGAATTGGTTCTGATGATACCATTGCAGTAAGATTTTAAAGTGGACTTTGTACCTTATTTAGTGGTTTGACTCCAGATCCAGGGGATAAACAACTAACAGTCATGCTCCAGGAGCAACTTTAATTCCTCATGTTAGCACACACAGTTTATAAAGCTCTCTCTCATCACTTTCTAAAGAATTATGGCAACTACCTCATAAAATAGTGGAAAGAAAAATGGAGATGCAGCCCGGTCATTCGCAAACTCAGAGCTGACTACGGCTTATATTCAACACTTCTTTCTCTTCCCCATTTATTCATGCATTTGCATTACTCATGGATTTGTCTAGCTCCCCTATAAGATTAGAAACACCTTTGCCCCCATCCCCATCTCCAGCTCACAGTAGGTATAAAATATATGCCTATTAAATAAATACATATATATATATGTATAAACAACCAAAACCATTAAAAACTATTAATGAAAATGAGTGAAATTTAAATAATTTAAACCTCATTCTTTCATTCAAAATATATTTACTAAACATGTATCATGTGCTAGATACTGTTTTAGACTCTTAGGATAAAGTTCCCTGCTCTCATGCATTTTATTCTAGAAGAGGCAGACCATAAAAAAATATGTAATATATGATCTCTCAGTGATAAATGCAATTAAGAAATATGCAGCATGAAGATGTCATGAATGTGATATTTTAGACACAGAAGTTCTTTTTGAGGCGGTGGTATTGGAGCAAAGGGCAAAATGAAGACACCAAAAGTGACATGAGCAAAATAGTAGCCTAGGAAGCCCCAAGCTCTTGTTCCCACACAAGACATTAAAACAAACAAACAAATAAACAAAAACCAAAAAACCCAGAAACTGGCTAAAATAATCCTGTAGGAGTTCTGGTAAACAGTTATAATAAACACCCAATCAAGAAAAAAATCACATTCAAAACAGTAGGAAATTTTATACTGTTTTTACTTGTCCTTGCCCCACACCTTTCATGGCATAGCAATGGTCTTGATCTGAAAGAGGCAGCAGCCCAGTCCCCAATTCCCTCCTTCAAACCAGAGAGAGCAGAGCAGAACTTACTTGTTTTTTTTTTTAAAGATTTTATTTATTTATTTGATGGAGAGACAGAGACAGTGAGAGAGGGAACACAAGCAGGGGGAGTGGGAGAGGGAGAAGCAGGCTTCCCACTGAGCAGGCTTGATCCCAGAACCCTGGATCATGACCTGAGCTGAAGGCAGATGCTTAATGACTGAACCACCCAGGCGGCCCGAGCAGATCTTACTTGTAACAGTCTAACCTGCCTGGTGACTGAGGACTTGTATCTGCTTTGTCTAACCCAAAGCTCAGGTGGAAAAGTGGTGGGCACTGCTCAAGAAAGCTGCAGAGGGACTACAGACCTACAGATGCCTGAGGGAAGAGATTATAGGTGGAGATATATAGTAGACCATCTAGAGCCCCGAGAAACTGGATGAGATTCTGGAAAATTAAGACGTTCAAAAGTAGCCATGTATACAGGGGAATTAGTAAAGCCACACAAGCTGAGGGAAGACACCTACTTGGAAGGGACCTCAAGCTGATCTCAAGGTCTAGAGAAGAGCCAGATAACTAGAGAAGAAATGCTTGAGTGCAATGCCAGTCTGCAAAGACTAGGAGAGATGGGTTCTTTCTAATGCCCAATTTTCAATACCAACAGAATTAAAAGACATACAAAGAAACAGGAAAACATGACCCATTTATTTTTTTTTTAATTTTTTTTATTGTTATGTTAATCACCATATATTACATCATTAGTTTTTGAAAACATGACCCATTTAAAGGAAGAAAATAAATTGGCAGAAACCATCCCTGAAAAAGCACAGCATCAGACTTACTAGATAGACTTAAAAAAAAAACTATCTTTAAATACCCCAAAAGAGCTAAATAAAAACACAAAAAACTAAAGGAAATCATGAATATTATATGTGAACAAAATGAGAATATTAAAAAGGGGTAGGAATTATAAAAAGGAACTAAAAAAAATCTTGAGCTAAAAAATACAAGAACAATTTAAAAATAAATTAGATGGGCTCAACAGCAGATGTTGAGCAAGCAAAGAATTAGTGAACTTGAAGATAGGACATATGGAATTATCCAATCTGAGGAGAGAAATGAAGAATTGTGAACAGAGCTAAAGGAACATGTGGGGTATCATCAAATGGATCAATATATGCATTATGGGAGTTCAGAAGGAGACATGAGGAAGAAAGAGGCAGAGATTATTTCGAGAAATAGTGACCAAGCACTTCACAAATTTGAGGAAATATATGCGTCTACAAGTCCAAGAAGCTCAATGACTCCAAATAGGATTAAACCCAAAGAGACTACACCAAAACACATTATAATCACACTATCAAAAGAAAAGACAAAGCAGTGAGAGAAAAGTGATTCATCATGTGCAAGAGATCCTCAATAAAATTTGCAGCCTGGGCATGTGGCTGGCTCAGTCAGTGGAGCATGAGACTCTTGATCTCGGGGTTGTGGGTTCCAGCCCCACACTGGGTGTAGAGATTACTTTAAAATCTTAAAAAAAAAAAAATTGCAGCCAATTTATCAGCAAGAACTTTGGAGGCCCAAAAGGAGTGGAATTATATATTTAAAATGCTGTAAGAAAAAAAACCCTGCCAACTGAGAACTCTACATCCAGCAAAAATGAGGGAGAAAATAAGACATTCCCAGATGAATAAAAGCTAAGGGAGGTTATTACCATTCAACCTGTCTTCCAATAAATGCTACAGAGAGCCCTATAGGTTACAGTGAAAGGGTTCTAGACAGTAACTTGTAGCCATATAAAAATTTAAAGATCTCTGTGAATGGTAAATACATGGGCAAAGATAAAACCAGTACTGTTATAATTTTGGTTTGTAACTCCACTTTTTATATTCTACAGGATTTAAGAGACAAGTGCATGGGGATAATTATAAATCTATGTCAATGGGTATATGATACATAAAGATGTAATTTGTGATACCCATAACAGATAGTGTTAGTTGTATCCAGTGCAGTTTTTGATTGTATGTGATTGAAGTCAAGTTGGTATCAATTTGAAATTGTTATAACTTTGATATGCAATCCCCGTGGTAACCACAAAGAAAATATTTATAGAATACAAAAGGAAAGGAGAAGGGACTCAAAAGTGTCACTACAAAAAAAAATTAAACATAAAGGAAAGCCATAATAAAAGAGATGAGGAACAAAAAAAGCTATAATATGTGTAATTTTCTATAATACATACAAAAACAAATAACAAAATGATAAAAGTAAGTACTTCCCTTTCAGCAATTACTTTAAACATATATGGACAAAACTCCCTAATCAAAAGACAAAGATTGGCAAAATAAATTTTTTAAAGATTTTATTTGAGACAGAGAACGTGAGGGAGGGAGCCCGATCCCAGGACCCCAAGATCATGACCTGAGCCGAAGGCAGATGCTTAACCAACTGAGTCACCCAGTTGTCCCGGCAGAATAGATTTTTTTTTTTAAATAGCCAACTATATCTTATATTTTATTCTATTTTTGAGTTTAAATGCATTTTATTTTTAGACAACCTACATGACATTTTTTTTTCTTGAAAACAATGCCTAAACTCCAAATAAATCAAAGTCAAGTTAATGAAGAGTTTAAGATGACATCAGATGTCTAAGTCCTGGTGTTGTGTGAATGAAGAGCAGCAGCCAGTTATGACAAGTGATACATCCAAAGCAACAGCCAAATTAATTGACATTTTTCCATTTCTAAATCATTCTTAAAGAAAATCATATGTGGAGTCACACCATCCTCACAATAGTCCAGCAGAGCAACCATTCCATCTGGATTCATGTTTTCACCAATAAAACTGGTAGTTTTTGAAATTAGCAAGGATGTGTTTGATTTATTCTGCAGCCCATCATAAAAGTTTTTAGTCTTTTTGGTCTCCATTCTTAAAGTTTGCCTTTGATTGACTTCATGTAATCTTTTATGTACTTCTATCTTTAAAATATTTTTTTTTTATTTAAGAGAGAGAGCAAGACCAGGGAGGAGGGGCAGAGGGAGAGGGAGAAGCAGGCTCCCTGCAGATGCCCCCTAAGATATTAATTTTAGATCTAAGGACACAAATAGGTTGAAAATGAAAGGATGGAAAAAGAAACCAGAAGAAGGGCACCTGGGTGGCTCAGTCAGTAAGTGTCTGCCTTCAGCTCAGGTCATGATCCCAGGACCCTGGGATCGAGCCCCATGTCAGGCTCTCTGCCCAGAGGGGAGTCTGCTTCTCCCTCTCCCTCTGCCTCTCTCCCCAGCTTGTGCTCTCTCTCTCTCTTAAATAAATAAATAAAATCTTTTTAAAAATGGTAACCAGAAGAGAGCTGGGGTAGCTATACTAATATCAGACAAAAAAGACTTTAAGTCAATAATTGTTACAAGTGACAAAGAAGGACATTTATATTGATAAAAGGATAAATTTACAAGAAGATAGAATAATTGTAAACATACATGTATAAAATACCAGAGATCCAAAGTATATGAAGCAAACAATGAGTTGAAGGAGAAATAAACAGCTTTACCATAATAGCTGGACATATCAATACCCACTTGCAATAATGGATAGAACAACAAGAAAAAAGATCAATAAGAAAATAGAAGAATTGGGGTGCCTCAGCTGATTAAGGATCTAACTCTTGATTTCAGCTCAGGTCTTGATCTCAGGGTTGTGAGTTCAAGCCCTGCATTGGACTCCACACTGGGCATGGAGTCTACTCAAAAAAAAAAAAAAGAGAGAGAGAGAGAGTGAGACTTGAACAACAATGTAAACCAATTAAACCTAACAGACATCTATAGAACAGTTGAACCAACAACAGCAGAATACACATTTTTCTCAAATGCCCATGGAACATTCTCCAGGATAGACCATATGTTAGGCCACAAAACAAGTCTTAATTGAAATCACACATAATTTCTTTTCTGATTATAGTGGAATGATGCTAGAAAATAATAACAGAAGGAAGACTGGAAAATCCACAAATATGTTGAAATTAACTATACACTCTTAAACAACTGATGGATCAAAGAAAGAAATCACAAGGGAAATTAGAAAACACCTTGAGAAAAATGAAAACAGAATAACAATATACCAAAACTTAAGGGATGCAGAAAAAGTAGTGCTAGGGAGGAAATTTATGGCTGTAAACATATACATGAAATAAGAAAGCACTCAAATCAACAACCTAACTTTACATTGTAAAGAACCAGAAAAAGGAGAGCAAATTATACACCAAGCTAGCAGAAGGAAATGTTAGAGATTGGAGTGGATATAAATAAAAAAGAGAATAGAAAAACAATAGAGAAAATAAGCCAAACCAAAAGTTGGTTCTTGGGAAAAGATCAACAAAGTTAACAAACATTTAGCTAGATTGACTAAGAAAAAAAAGAGAGGACTCAAACCACTAAAATCAGAAATGAGAGTGGAGACATTTTACCAATCTAAAAGAAATTAAAAAAAAAAAAACTATGAGAGTACTATGAACAATTTTACACCAGCAAATTGGATAACCTAGATGAAATGGATAAATCCCTAGAAACACAGACCTATTAAGACTGAATCATGAAGAAATAGAAAAGCTGAATAAATTAATGACTAGTAAGAAGATCCAATCAGTAATCAAACACCTTCCAACAAAGAAAAGTCCTTGACCAGATGGATTCACTGGTGAATTCTACTAACCTTAAGAAGAATCAACACCAGTCCTTCTCAAACTCTTTCCAAAAAACTAAAGAGGAAGGGACATTCCTACTTCATTCTATTAGGTCAGCATTACCCTCCTAAATGGCCAGATAGATACTATAAGAAAACTATAAACCAATATCTTTTATGGACATTGGTGCAAAAATCCTCAACAAAATTTGCTAGTAAAGAAAATTTAGCAGCATATTAACAGGACTCTAGACCAAGACCATGTGGGATTTGTTCCTGGAATGCAAGGATGTTTCAGTGTAAGAAAATCAACAAACTTCCAGTTATAAAATAAATAAGTCATGGAGATGTAATGTCTATCATGGTGACTATGGTTAATAATACTGTGTTGCATATTTGGAAGTTGCTAAGAGAGTAGATCTTAAAAGTTCTCATCACAAGAAAAAATTTTTTTGTAATTATGTATGATGACGGAAGTTAACTAAATTTATTGTGGTGATCATTTCACAGTGTAAACAAATATCAAATTGTTGTGTTTTACACCTAAAACTAATATAATGTCATATGTCAGTTATACTTTAATAAAAAATCAGAAAAATAATGTAATACACCATATTAACAGAATAGAAAAAAATAAACCATATGACCATTTCAGTTGATGCGGAAAAAACATCTGTGAAGATTCATCACCGTTTTATGATAAAAGACTTGGCAAGCTAGGAATAGAAAGAAACTTCCTCAATGTAAAAAATGCCGTATGTGAAAAACCCACAACTAACATCACACTCAATGGTAAAAGACTGAAAACTCCCCCTCCCCCCCTAAGATCGTGAACAGGACAAGTTTGCCTGCTTTCACCACTTCTATTCAGTACAGTATTGGAAGTTCTACCCAGAACAATGAGGCAAGAAAAAGAAATAAAAGGCATATATATTGGAAAGGAAGCAGTAAAATTATTCTTTTTTTTAATTTTTTTAATTTTTTTAAGATTTTATTTATTTATTTGAGAGAGAGAGAGAATGAGAGATAGAAAGCACGAGAGGGAAGAGGGTCAGAGGGAGAGGCAGACTCCCCACTGAGTGGGAAGCCCGATGCGGGACTCAATCCCGGGACTCCAGGATCATGACCTGAGCCGAAGGCAGTCGCTTAACCAACTGAGCCACCCAGGCGCCCAGTAAAATTATTCTTGTTTGCAGATAACATGATCTTATATGTAGAAAAGTCTAAGGAGTCCACACATACACACACAAAAAAACTGTTATAACTAATAAATTTGGCAGAATTACAGAAAGAAAAATCAACATTGAAAAATCAGTCACATTTTTCATCAACAGTGAACAACCTGAAAAGAAAATTAAGAAAATTCCATTTATAATAGCATCAAAAAGAATAAAATACTTGGGGACAGATTTGATCAAGGAGGCAGAAGATTTGAACACTGAAAACTACAAAACATAGCTGAAAATTTAAAGTAGATGTAAATAGGTGTGCCTGGGGGGCTCAGTCAGTAGAACATGTGACTCCTGATCTTGGGGTTGTAGGTTTGAGCCCCACATTGGGTGTAGAGATTACTAAAAATAAAGTCTTAAAAAAAATTTTTTTAAATTAAAGAAGATGTAAAAAAATAGAAAAACAAATTCATGAATTAGAAGACTTCATATTGTTAAGATTTCCATACTACCCAAAGTGATCTGCGGATTCCATGCCATCCCTATCACAACACAATGACTTTTTTTTTTTTTTTCAGAAATAGAAAAAGCCGATCCTGAGGATCCTGAACAGTCAAAACAATCTTGGGGAAAAAAAAATTTGGAGGACTCATACTCCCTGATTTCAAAACAAACTACGATGCTAAAGTAATCAAAACAGTACGGTACTGGAATAAAGGCAGGCATACAGACCAATGGAATAGAAGAGAGAGCCCAGAAATAAGCATATATGGTCAAGTGGTTTTTAGCAGATGGTGCTGGGTAAACAGGATATTCACATGCAAAAGAATGAAGTTGGACCCTTACCTTATATCATATACAAAAATTAACTTAAAGTAAATCAAAGGCCTAAACATGAGACCAGACTTTATAAAACTCTTAGAAGCAAACATAGGGGGAAAGTTCATGACATTGGATTTGGCAATGATTTCTTGGATATGACCCTAAAACACAGGCAACAAAAGAAAAAATAGGTAAGTTGAACTTCATTAAAATTGAAAACTTTTGTGCATCAAAGGGCACTATCAAGAGAGTGAAAAAACAACCTACATAATGGGAGAAAATATTTGCAAACCATGTATCTGAGAAGGGATTCAGATCCAGAATGTATAAAACTCATCATCAACAACAACAAAAACAACCCAGTTTAAAAATGGGCAAAGAACTTGAATATACACTTCTTCATTCTGAACCTTCCTTGACATGTTGATTTCTAGCCTCTGTGGCACTCCAGCAGCTATGATCAATAGGAAGGGGTCTTGCTGTTTACAGATTTATTGCTTCTTGGTTCCACATTCACTCTTCATTGCTTGCTGTGCAAAAATGGAGCTGGACCCTATAAAAGTAATTTTTCCTTTGTCAGGTGGTACAATGTTAGGCTTTGCCAGCTGTGAGCTCTGGAGAGCAATTGCATGAGGAAGGGGTTTTCCTTCTTATTCTGGTGTATTCCAGCAGGCTCCTGCAGTATGCCTGGATTCCTCAGTGCCCAGCTCTTGCAGTGCAGATGACTTTTCCAGCACCATGGCTCTGCAGCTCATGTAGCTCCTCCAGAACTTGGCTCCTGCAGTAACAGTGGTTAGCAGCACCCAGGAGCCATGTAGTGTCTCCCGGAAACACCCTTTGTTTGGCTTTGTAGCTGGGTGCCTCCAGTGAGACACCTTTCTGTGAAATGACTTTCTTTGGCAGCTCAGAAGGTAGGTTTCCAGCAAATTCTGGAGGGCAAATTTCCAGCAACTACTATTGCACAGCACCAAGCAACTTCTGTGCCATCCAATTACCCACAGCCATGTCCTCTCCAGCAAGGTCGGTTCTCAGCCTGGGTGCTCTACCTCAGTGTCAGAGGTGGTCTGTGAACTTTATATCTGCTGATCCTATGTTCTTTAGAGTTCTCGTTACCTTTTTTTTTTTTTTTTAAGATTTTTATTTATTATTTTGACACAGAGAGAGACAGTGAGAGAAGGAACACAAGCAGGGGGAGTGAGAGAGGGAGAAGCAGCCTTCCTGCGAGCAGGGAGCCCAATGCAGGGCTCAATCCCAGGACCCTGAGATCATGACCTGAGCTGAAGGCAGATACTCAACGACTGAGCCACCCAAGCGCCCCTACTTTTTTTTTTAAGTTTTATTTATTTGTTCATGAGAGACAGAGAGAGAGAGGCAGAGGCAGAGGGAGAAGCAGGCTCCCCACGGAACAGGGAGCCCAATGTGGGACTTGATCCCAGGACCGGGATCTGAGCCGAAGGCAGACGCTTAACCGACTGAGCCACCCAGGCGCCCCATAGAGTTCTCTTTACTTTTCACCAGCCAACCCCTCATCACGCAAATCCCTTGTTACAGTTAATAATTCTACACATTAAAATTTAGCTGTTAAAATTACCGTGTGGCTTCCATCTCCTAATTTGACCCTGACTGATACAGGATCCCTGCCCAACACAACAAGGAAGAAGGACATACAACTTCTCACCATCATACAACATGCTGTGCTAAACCAGAGTGCTGGGGGCAGCCCGTAAGAAGGTGCCTAGACGGTCGATGATGACTAATGAGAGAATTAAGTTGAAAGGAGTAGATCAGGGCACTCCAAGTTCAACAGTAACACCTCTTGTCTTTCTCCTCATGCTCTCATAATCAATCTCTGAGTTATATCAACTCTGTCTCCCAAGTCTGGTCCATGATTTCCACCCCACTGTTGCTCCTCAGGCCAGGCCACCATCATCTCTGGCTGGTTTATTATGAGAACCCTGTAATTATCCTCCTTTACTTCCAGGCTTGCTCACTTCAGCCTGTTCTTCACACTGACACCAGAGGGATTCTTCTAAAATGCAAATTTGGGTCAAAATGGTCTTTGACCAAAAACTGCTGGTGGCTGCCCATTGCCTTTTGGACAAAATCTGAACTCCTTTTTTGGTCACAAAGCTTAGGAACATCTGGTCTTTCATGTATCATATGACCTCACTGATATGAGGAATTCTTAATCTCAGGAACAAACTGAGGGTTGCTGGAGTGGTCGGGGGTGGGAGGGATGGGGTGGTTGGGTGATGGACATTGGGGAGGGTATGTGCTACGGTGAGCGCTGTGAATTGTGTAAGACTGTTGAATCACAGATCTGTACTTCTGAAACAAATAACGCAACATATTTTAAGAAAAAAGAAAAAGAAGAAGATAGCAGGAGAGGAAGAATGAAGGAGAGTAAGTCAGAGGGGGAGACGAACCAGGAGAGATGATGGACTCTGAAAAACAAACTGAGGTTTCTGGAGGGGAGGAGGGTGGGGGGATGGGTTAGCCTGGTGATGGGTATTGAGGAGGGCACGTTCTGCATGGAGCACTGGGTGTTATGAACAAACAATGAATCATGGAACAGTACACCAAAACAAATTATGTAATATATGGTGATTAACATAACAATAAAAAAATTTAAAAAAAAAAGGAACATCTGGTCTTTGCTCACCTTCCCAGTTTTATCTTGTGCCATCTTCATTTTTTTTTTAATTTTCTTTTTTCTTTTTTTTTTTTTTAAGATTTTATTTATTTGACAGAGAGAGGAAGACGGCTAGAGAGGGAACACAAGCAGGGGGAGTGGGAGAGGGAGAAGCAGGCTTCCCGCAGAGCAGGGAACCCGACATGGGGCTCGATCCCAGGACCCTGGGATCAGGACCTGAGCCGAAGGCAGACGCTTAACGACTGAGCCACTCAGGCGCCCCTTGTGCCATCTTCAAACATCCATGCTCTCCAGCCACATGGAATGTCAGTTTCCTTAGGGACCTATACAAGTACTGCTCCCCTTCCAGGAAACCCTCTCCCTACCCCTACCCTTGCCCTTACACTCACACCTTTGCTTTCTTAGCTCATCCTTAGCCTCAGTGAGGATATCTACTCTTCTGGGAAGCCTTCCAAACCTGCTCTCTGTGACCTTTTGTTTGTTTTAGTCACGCCCTATACTTCTCTCATCCCTTATCACAGGCTGGCAATGGTCTAACATATATATCTCCTCACTACACTGTAAACTCCATGAAGTCTGAAACTTTTGTTCACCATCATTTCCTGAGCACCTGTCATAGTGCCTGATACATACTAGGTGTTTGATAAATGTTGGGGAACAAAAAGAAGGCACAAGCAAAAGTGACAGGGAGACTATGCATGAAAGTATGTCACATAAGCAGAGTGTAGGGACATGGGTAGGAGTGGCTGGACTTGAAGGGCAGGCCGTTGGAGGCCAGGTTGGGAAGGGCCCTTTTCTTCGTGTGAAGCAGTTCATACCATACAGCCATCCCACATTGTCTGTTGGTCACTGCACTGCACTTCCTTTTCATGCATTTGATTTGACCAGGAGAGTTTTAAAAACTTTCAGATGTGAATGCTTTTCAGTTTGCCACAATTCCCACCAGTCCTCATATATACAGGTGCCCTTTCCTCATTTAAACTGGCTGTCTGCCCCACTGAGATCTGTGTTTGCTATCCCTGCAGAAGGGTGGGAGGTAGTCTGAGGAGGGGAAGCATATAAAGGGGAAATTTAAGATACAAGTTCTAGAAAGATAGATGGATCCACCCTCAGTAGGGAGTGTATTTTTTTTTTTAAAGATTTATTTATTTATTTGACAGAGAGAGACACAGTGAGAGAGGGAACACAAGCAGGGGGAGTGGCAGAGGGAGAAGCAGGCTTCCCGCTGCGCAGGGAGCCTGATGCGGGGCTCGATTCCAGGACCCTGGGATCATGACCTGAGCCGAAGGCAGCCGCTTAATGACTGAGCCACCCAGGTGCCCATTAGGGAGTGTATTTTTGAGAGTTTCTTGGGAGAAGTGAATTTATTTTATCAGAAGGGCCCTGGGAGCAAAGATAGACCCAGAAAATCAGAAGAATTGCCCACATTTTGAACATCATATATCTTTAGACTGCTAAGGTGGCCAGTGCTAAGCTGGGTCCACTCTTTCCTGTTTACTTTCTGAAATGAAAACTGCCCTGATGGAATCTGAAGTCAGAGCTGCCGTAGATCAACATTGACTCAGCAGCCTGCCATGTTGCACGGCCTTATGCCAGAAGCTGTGCAGGATACAAAACATAAGGGAGAGCTGGAATATAGCATCTCCTGGGGGACATGACAGCCAGAGACACACACAGTAACCCAGAGAGACAGTGGCCTGGTGCTTTGGCAGCGCTTTACCTCAGTGAGGTCTCCACAGTACAGAATGTGCCCCGCAATATTATAGGTCCAGGAACTCGAGTTTTTCATGTTCCCAACATAGGTAGGGAATTAGGGAAAGGTTCTTTCTAAAAGAAACTTCTTGGTTTTTAAGCCAGCTGGTCCATTTCTTAATTTATAAAGGGGGCATTACCCCTGTAGTAGCCTCAAAACTCAGGCCCGCTCTCCAAGGACTCCTGTCCCAATGTAAAGGTTCTTGGAAAACTAAGCTGCTGATCAGAAAGAAGCCATGAACAAGCTCAATGATCAATCTTTATTCAAAAAAAAACAAAAACAAAAACAAAATAAAAAACAAACACACCTCTTTAATGACCAGAAGACCCTCTCCATCAACCAAGGCTGGACAGACTGGGGTGAGTTTTTAAGAATTTAATTCTCCTTTTACAAAACTTCACCTAAGCTCAAGAATCCCTCAAGTACCATCCTGTGCTTTCATGGCCATTCCTCCATTTGTGGTTCTTGCCAAGTGAAAGCAAATGATACCCTATCAAACTGGATGAACCAAAGTTTCCCAGTAGCCGGAATAAAGAAAGATGATGGACAAATGTGTCCCATTTGGCACCCACAGCTGAGGCATGCAGACCTCAACACCTGTGCCCCAGATGCCACCTTTCCCTGCAAGAAGTTCTGGAGTGAGGCTTTTGCTTTGTAAATACCACTGGCAACAGTTTATAGTGGCAAATGAAGTAGTAAATACTTCATGAACAAACTCTGTTCCCAATTCCAGCATAAATTGGATTAGATAATCATTTTCATGAAGATTTCCGTATGTCACAATCCTAATCGTATCTTGAAGCGAACGGAACAATTCCATGAAGATAAAGAGTTGATCCTTTCAAGAATTGCCTGTGCGGGCGCCGGGGTAGCTTAGTCATTAAGCGTCTGCCTTTGGGCTCAGGTCATGATCTCAGGGTCCTGGGATCGAGCCCCGCATTGGGCTCCCTGCTCGCAGGAAGGCTGCTTCTCCCTCTCCCACTCCGCCTGCTTGTGTTCCCTCTCTCGCTGTCTCTCTCTCTCTGTCAAATAAATAAATAAAATCTTAAAAAAAAAAAAGAATTGCCTGTGCACAGTGTTGGTAAAGCATGAGTCCTGATAATATTGAACAAACAAAGCCTCCCTTGAATTTAACTTCATTTTTTAAAGGTTTTTATTTGTAAGTAATCTCTACATTCAGTGTGGGGCTCCAAACCACAACCGTGAGATCAAGAGCTGCATGCTCCACCGACTGAGCCAGCCAGGCACCCCTACTAATTTCATTTTGTAATACTTGCTTATTTTGTAGTAATTTTGGGGGTAGTTGTGATTTTAAAAATTAACAGAGTTTATATTTAGAGCTGTTTTAGGCTTATGGAAAACTGATTGGGAAGTACAGAAAGTTTCCACATGCAAACCACTGTTTCCCCTGCATTTGCATCTTGTATTAGTGTCATGCATTTATTACAACTGATGAGCCAATATCAATACATTATTATTAAATAAAGTCCAATAGTTTACATTAGGGGTCACTCTTTGTGTAGTATAGTCTATGTGTTTTCACAAATGTATGATGACATGTGTCCATCATTACTGTATTGCAGAGAACAGTTTCATTGCCCTAAAAATCCCCCTACTCCACATATTTGTCCTTCCCTCCTGCTAACCTCTGGCAAAACTATATTACTCCTAGGGGTGCCTGTGTGGCTCAGTTGGTTGGGCGACTGCCTGCAGCTCAGGTCTTGATTCTGGGGTCCCGGGATAGAGTCCCGCATCGGGCTCAGCAGGGAGTCTGCTTCTCCCTCTGGCCCTTCCCCCTCTCATGTTCTCTCTCTCTCAAATAAATAAATAAAATCTTAAAAAATATAAAACTCCTAGAAGATAATATAGGTGAAAAACCTAGGTAACCATGGGCTTAGCATTGGCTTTTTAGATACAACACGAAAAACATGGTCCATGAAAGAAAAAAATTGATGTTGGACTTCATTAAAATTGAAAACTCCTGCTCTGTGAAAGACACTGTTGAGAGAATGAAAAAGCACACCACAGACTGGGAGAAAATCTTTGCAAAACTTGATGTTTGATAAAAGACTGGTATCCAAAATATACAAAGAACTTTTAAAACTCAACAATGAGGAAATTAACAGTCTGCTTAAAAGTGGGCAAAAGATCTGAACAGACACCTCACCAAAGAAGATATACAGATGATAAATATGCATACGAAAATATGTTCTAGGAGTGCCTGGCTGTCTCAGTTGGTAGAGCATGAGACTCTTGATCTCAGGGTCATGAGTTTAAGACCCACGTTGGGTGTGGAGTTAAATTAAAAAAAATGAAAATTTGCTCAACATCATATATCATCAGGGAATTGCAAATTAAAACAACAATGACACATGACTGCATGCCTATTAGAATGACTAAGTTTCAAAACACTGACAACACCAAGTGTTGGTGTGGGTTTGGAGCACCAGGAACTCTCATTCATTGCTGGTGGGAATATAAAATGGTATAGTCATTCTGGAAGACAGAATGGCAGTTTTTTTAATAAAACTAATTGTGGTTTTTTTAAGTTGGAAATCAAACCTATAACTTGTTTGAAGTCAATAGTGCCATAAGCAGATTTTCTCTAAGAGCTAAACAAAACTTAAAAAACAAGTAACAGTGGGGGCCCCTGGGTGGCTCAGTCAGTTAAGCATCAGACTCTTGGTTTTAGTAATGCTGTCAGAGTGGTGGGCTGGAGCCCTGAGATGGGCTCTCTGTTCAGCTCAGAGTCTACTTGAGAGTCCCTCTCCCTCTCCTTCTGCCCCTCCCTCCCATGCATGCTCTCTCTCCCTCTCTAAAATTAACAAATAGGGGCGCCTGGGTGGCTCAGTCATTAAGCGTTTGCCTTCAGCTCGGGTCATGATCCCGGGGTCCTGGGATTGAGCCCCGCATCGGGCTCCCTGCTCCGCGGGAAGCCTGCTTCTCCCTCTCCCACTCCCCCTGCTTGTGTTCCCTCTCTCGCTGCGTCTCTCTCTCTCAAATAAATAAATAAATAAAATCTTTAAAAATAAAATAAAATTAACAAATAAATAACATTTAAAATAAAAATAAAAGCAAGTAACAATGGGAGACAAAGTTTCTGGCATTGGACCAGTAGTACCAAATAATGCTGTATGAGTGCCTGAATAATAAGCCCATTTTGTAAGAGACAAATTTAAGTACATATTGTAGATTCCCCATAGTTCAGGCAGAATTCAAACTCTACATTTTTTTTAAATTTTATTATGTTATGTTAGTCACCATAGAATACATCATTAGTTTTTGATGTGGTGATCCACGATCCATTGTTTTCGTATAACACCCAGTGCTCCATGCAGTAAGTGCCCTCCTTAATAACCCATCACCGGCTAACCCATCCCCCCTCCCTCCCCTCTAAAACCCTGTTTGTTTCTCAGAATCCATAGTCTCTCATGGTTCATCTCTCCCTCCGATTCCCACCCTTCATTTTTCCCTTCCTTCTCCTAATGTCCTTCATGCGATTCCTTATGTTCCACAAATAAGTGAAACCATATGATAATTGACTTTCTCTGCTTGACTTATTTCACTTAGCATAATCTCCTCCAGTCCCATCCATGTTGATCTAAAGTTGGGTATCCTTTCTGATGGCTGAGTAATATTCCATTGTATATATGGACCACATCTTCTTTATCCATCTGTTGAAGGGCATCTTGGCTCTTTCCATAGTTTGGCTATAGTGGACAAACTCTACATTTTAACAGCTAACTGTTCCTAAATAAACTATTTTTAAAAAGGTATAACCCAAGTGTTTTTTGTTCTTTTTTTAATTTGACCAACTCCATCTAAGTTTAGATGTGTCTAAGGGCTTAGGTCAGTGGTTTTCAAACTGTGAGCAAAAGGGATCCACAAGGTGAAAACTATTTTGATAACAATGTTAAAGATGTTATCTGCCTCTCACTCTTGTTTTCTCATTAGTGTAGAGTGGAATTTTCCAGAAGCTACATGAAGTGTGGTAGCACAACAGATTGAATGCTGATATGAAAATCCAGCTGTCTTTTATTAAGCCAGACATAAAAATGCAAAAATGAAAAATGAGTCCACTTTTCCCCCTATTTTTTTTTGTTTTAGAAAATATAGTATTTTAAAAATATATTATTTGGCTAAAATTAACAACACAAGAAACAATAGGAGTTGGCAAGGATGTAGAGAAAAGGGAACCCTCCTACACTGTTGGTGGGAATGCAAACTGGTGCAGCCACTCCGGATAACAGTATGGAGGTTCCTTAAAAAGTTGAAAATAGAGCTACCCTATGACCCAGCAATTGCAGTACTGGGTATTTACCCCAAAGATACAAATGTAGTGATCCGAAGGGGTATGTGCACCCCAATGTTTATAGCAGCAATGTCCACAATAGCCAAACTATGGGAAGAGCCCAGATGTCCACTGATAGATGAAAGGATAAAGAAGATGTGGTATATATATACAATGGAATATTATGCAGCCATCAAAAAACTGAAATCTTGCCATTTGGAATGACTTGGATGGAACTAGAGGGTATTATGCTAAGTGAAATAAGTCAGTCAAAGAAAGATAAACATCATATGGTTTCACTCATATGTGGAATTTAAGAAAAAATAAAACAAGACGAAACCAGAGAGGGAGACAAAACATAAGGGACTTTTAATCAAAGGAAACAAACTGAGGGTTGCTGGAGTGAAGGGGGAGAGGGATAGGTTAACTGGGTGATGAGCATTAAGGAGGGCACATGATGTAATGAGCACTGGGTGTTATATAAGACTGATGAATCACTGACCTCTACCTCTGAAGCTAATAATACATTATATGTTAATTAATTGAATTTAAATTAAAAATTTCAAATTAAAAATTTAAAAATGAGGAAAAAAAAGAAAGTATGGGGATTCAAGGAATTCAAGGGTAATTTGGATGCTAAGAGACACATAACTCTTTGCTTTGATGTATAATGTCTTTTGGGAATTAAGCTTTGAAGTGTGTGTCTATTAGATAAAATATGATAAATAGCCTGAATGAATCACCACATCAAGAGGGTACTTCATAAATATCAGATAATAAGTGAATATACTTTTTTAGAACATTTATTTAAATTATCATTAAAATCTAAATCCCAACTAATAATCACCTGCTTACCTGCTTATTAATAAGTATGGTAGCTGCATTTTATCATAAATTGTGATTACACTCTACTGTATAGGTTTTTATGCCTTATTTAGCTAGTTAGTGAGATATTTGTGAGTATAATAAGGTACCTAACCTTAATTTTGAAGGAATTTTACCTAGACTTCAGTTAATTGTGAAAAAAAGTATTTTGTATATACTTTTGATGAAGGCAAGTAGAATTTGCAAGAAAAAACTATTATTATATAATATAAAATTTATCCAAACATTTTAAATAAAGTTAAAAATAGAACTACCCTATGATCCAGCAATTGCACTGCTAGTTATTTGCCCAAAGAATACAAAAATACTAATTTAAAGGGATACATGCACCCCTGTATTTATAGCAGCATTTTTTACAATAGCCGAATTATGGAAAAAGCCCAAATGTCCATCAACTGATGAATGGATAAAGAAGATGTGGTATATACAATGGAATATTACCCAGCCATACAGAAGAATGAAATCTTGCCATTTGTGATGACATGGATGCAGCTAGAGAGTATTACACTAAGCAAAATAAGTCAGTCAGAGAAAGATACCATATGATTTCACTCATATGTGGAATTTAAGAAACAAAACAAATGAACATGGCAAGGAGAGGGAGAGAAGAAAACCAAGAAACATATATTTTCATTTCTTTTCTGGAAAGTATCTAGGAGTGATATTGCTGGGTCATAATGTAGATGATATTTAACTTTATGAGAAACTGCCACATTTTCCAAAGTGTTTTACCATTTTACATTTTCCAACAATGTGTGATTGTTTCAGATTCTCCACTTCCTGGCCAACAATTGTTTCAGTTGCTCTACTTCTTTGTCATTGTTTTTAATGTTAGTCATTCTAGTGGGTAGGAAATGGTATCTCGTGGGTTTAATTTGAATTTCCTTTTCAGAAAACATCACCCATCATATTAAATTAATGCTACTCATTTGAATCTTACTTATTTTGTGCAATTATATTTAATTTTAAAATCTGCTTTGGTTTTATACCTGTATAAGCAGCTATAAGAAGAAGGCATTTTTTTTTAAAGATTTTATTTATTTATTTGAGAGAGAGAATGAGATGGAGAGAGAGAGCATGAGATGGGGGAGGGTCCAAGGGAGAAGCAGACACCCTGCTGAGCAGGGAGCCCGATGCGGGACTCGATCCCGGGACTCCAGGATCATGACCTGAGCCGAAGGCAGTCGCTTAACCAACTGAGCCACCCAGGCGCCCAAGAAGAAGGCATTTGTAAGGAAATATTGCCCCAGTGTTCCATGTCTTGCCTTCTCTGAGTCATTGACAGAACAGAGATGTGTTGAGCCATACCAGATTCTTTTCATTAATCATTTCTCTCTTCTCATCCCCAGGACTTGCCAGAAAAGTTCCCTGGGTTATGTCTGTACTTAGTGCCTGTGATTGTTGGAGCACAGATGGCTGTGGGCAAGAGTATGTGAGTGCAAAGGAACTGTGTGCTGCTTGTGGTCTGATTTTTGGCAACTTGACCTACACTTGGGGTCGGTCTCTACAGTGATTTATGTCATTGTAATGGTTTTACTTCTAACTGACATTTTTATCAAATGTATGAATAAATACATAAATACATAAAGAATGGTAGAAAAACAAGAATAAGGCATTTATATCTAGTTTTCTATTTGTATGCATTAAGTATATAAAAATAATATAGGTCAACATTTGAGGGTCATAATTTTTCCTTTACAAGATATGTTTGAACCACTAACCTAGGCCACACATCTCTACTATTCTAGTCTCTGTCCAATTTTCAATAAGTTAATTCAGCTACAGCTTGCTTTATCTACATTTACAACTTGTTTCTAGTCACCTTATTTGGATTCAGGTGTTTCTCAAGGCTCCATTAAAATTTCAAAAAGTGTACTAAGCTAGGTTTTTTTCAAAGATACCTTTCATTGTGTTAATGTTTACTGGTGTAATTCTTAGAAAATAACTTTATTCTTCACATTATGAGTGTCACAACTGAGTGTGTAACAGACTCAAAATAGCTCTAAACATCTCTTTACTAGGTTCTGAAAATAGTGATAATATTAACTTTGGGAGATATATGTGGCTTTTAAAATTTGGGCTTGAGGCTGGATGAATAATGTGCTGAAACTTTTTTAAAATTTATTTTTAAAATATAGATATATATAACAGTATTATCAAGAGTTTGGAGGGGCGCCTGGGTGGCTCAGTTGGTTAAGCGACTGCCTTCAGCTCAGGTCATGAGCTGAAGTCCTGGGATTGAGTCCCACGTCGGGCTCCTGGCTAGGCAGGGAGCCTGCTTCTCCCTCTGACCCCCTCCCCTCTCATGCTGTTTTTCTCTCTCTCTCCCAAATAAAATAAAATCTTAAAAAAAAGGAGTTTGGAAAACATGAGAAAATAAACAGAATCACCCTACACTAATGAGAAAACAAGAGTGAGAGGCAGATAACATCTTTAACATTGTTATCAAAATAGTTTTCACCTTGTGGATCCCTTTTGCTCACAGTTTGAAAACCACTGACCTAAGCCCTTAGACACATCTAAACTTAGATGGAGTTGGTCAAATTAAAAAAAAAAAAAAACAACACTTGGGTTATACCTTTTTAAAAATAGTTTATTTAGGAACAGTTAGCTGTTAAAATGTAGAGTTTGTCCACTATAGCCAAACTATGGAAAGAGCCAAGATGCCCTTCAACAGATGGATAAAGAAGATGTGGTCCATATATACAATGGAATATTACTCAGCCATCAGAAAGGATAGGGAAGAGGTATAGATTCAGAGAGGAAATGGAATGGGGGTGGAGGGAGCCAAACAGGTAGGGAAAACAGCCTTGGAAAGACCTAGACAGTTAAAATGGTAAACTTTGTTCAGGGTATGGCAAGTTAAGGGTGGCTGGAACATTTTGGAAAGAGAGTAATGATAATCACAATAACATTTAACATAATATTTCATTAATGCTTACAAAAACCACAGGGAGGTGCCATAATTATCCCCATTTTACAGATGAGGTGATTAAGACTTACGGATAATGAGTGATTTGCTCAAGCTCATATAGATACTAAAACAGTCAAATGTAGGGTCTGGTCCAAATTTTGAGTGTGCTTTGTTCATTAGCACCGGGCATCTCATCAGTGAAGAGAGTAGACAGGCCATATGGAGGAGGCACTTAACATGTCATGTTAAGATTGGACTTTTTCTTAGAGACCATAGGGATCCATTAAAGATTTTGGAGTAACAACCAAATGTGGTTGTTAGAAAATAACTTTGGTGGCAGCATGATGATGGATTGGATAGGAAGAGAAAGAGGAAGGCAGGAAATTAGCTAGGCACTATTAACTAAGATTTTTATGATTGCCGCACACTGGATTCAGCAATTTCCGTTGCAAGAGCCCAGATGATAACTGTGGAATTGAAGAGAAGGCACCCACAGATTCTTAGAAGGTAGAATCAGTGAGGTTTGTGATGACTGGTTTGATGTGGATGGTGAAAGAGTAAGAAGTTTTGATGAAAAAAACAAATCTGTTTTCGGGTGCATATAACGAGTCTATCTGGTTGAGCTGCTCTCTTGGAGGTGCGTAGCATCTAACGGGATAAAACTAGAAGACATCTGGAAATGAGCGTGGTGCTAAAAAGATGGATTTGGAAGCAGATAGGGAGCAAGACATTGAAGCTTTGTCAGGAGATAGTAGAGCAAAATAAAAAAAAAAAAATAAAGGGAACACAGTCCAGAAAGCCGAGTATCACCTTCACAGGTGGGCAGTGGAGGAGCTGCTAGAAGTGGAGAAATGAAGGGGCTACAGAGAGCGCCCATTCCTTCACCCAGCATGCAGGAACCAGGGGCCCAGGGGCTCTGAGGTGGTCCGAAATAAGCTGACTAAGCTTGTCTATGAACTGCTATGCATGGCACTGAGGGTGCAAAATGATGAAAGAGCTTGTCACATGGAAGGAAAACATGAAATTCCAGGAGAATAAGGTCAACAATCAAGGAAATCATCACCAGGGATGGATAATTCAGAAAACTAGATAAAAAGCTTTTAAAATATTATTGTTGTGGTAAAAAAAAATGTGTGACATTAAATTTACCATCTTAACCATTTTTAAGTGTACATACAGTTCAGTAGTGTTAGATATATACAGATCTCTATAACTTTTTCATCTTGCAAAACTGAAACTCTATACCCATTAGACACTAATTCCTCCTCCCTACTCCCCACCACCTGCTGTTATCTTTCTACTTAATGTTTCTATGATTTTTACTATTTTAGATACTTTATATGAGTGGAGTCATAAAATATTTGTACTTTTGTGACTGGTTTATTTCACTTAGCATATTGTTCTCAAGGTTCATCCAGTTATAGCATGTGAAGGAATTTCCTTGTTTTTTAAGCTGCATAATACTTCATTGTACGTATATACCTCATTTAAAAAATATTTTATTTATTTGAGAGAGAGGGAGAACAGAGAGAGAGAGTGAGAGGGAGAAGCAGGCTCCCCACTGAGCAGAGAGCCCGATGTGGGACTCCACCCCGGGGACCTTGGGATCATGACCTGAGCCAAAGGCAGACGCTTAACCGACTCAGTCACCCATACCTCATTTTTTTTTTGCCCATTCTTCTGTTGATGGACATTAGGGATATATACCCAGAAGTGGAATGCTAGGCCATATGGGATATTCTTCTTCAAACTCTTTGGTCACCTGACCACCTCAGACCCCCTGGGTCCCTGCACCATTTTTCATTCTCACTAGTGCACAGGGTTCCAACTTCCCTGCATTGTCACCAACACTTACTGTTCCTATTATTTTCACAGTCGCCATCCTAATGTGTGCGAAGTGATATCTCATGGTAGTTCTGATATGCATTTCTTTTATGATAAGTGATGTTGAGCATCTTTTCATATGCTTGTTGGCCGTTTGTATTTCTTCTTTGGAGAAATGTCTATTCAAGTCCTTTGGCCCCTTTAAAAATCAAATTATTTTGTTTTTATTGTTGAGTTTTAGGAGGTCCTTATATATTCTGGATATTAATTCCTCATCAGCTGCATGATTTGCAAATATCTTCTCCCATTCTGTAGGTTTCCTCTTCACTCTGTTCATTGTTTCTATTGATGCACAGAAGTTTTTAAGTTTGCTGTATTCCCATTTGTCTGTTTTTGTTTTTGTTGCCTGAGCTCATTCCATCCAGTTGCTCCATTCTGTGGTCTTGTTCAATAGGAAGCGTCTGCATTCTAGGCAGAAGGACGGAGGGAAGAGAAAAAGGAGGAGGGAGGGGTATGTGCCATATTTTGAGGAAGGTTCCCTGATGTGTCCAAATCTTATTTGGCCTCGTCTAGCTGCAAGAGAGACTTAGAAATATACTATTTATCATGGGCAGCCATATAAAATCAGAGTGTGTTTGATTACTACAGAACAGTGATTTTCAACTATGGCTGCACATTAGAAACATGTAGGAGCTTTAAAAATCCCAAGGCCCACAGAAGTCAGTTGCATTTCTA
Organism: Callorhinus ursinus; assembly: GCF_003265705.2. Lineage (NCBI taxonomy): Eukaryota > Metazoa > Chordata > Mammalia > Carnivora > Otariidae > Callorhinus > Callorhinus ursinus. The sequence continues at coordinate 9,003,697 of NW_027397117.1, read as the reverse complement.
TACACTGACAATGAAGCAACAGAAAGAGAAATCAAGGAATCAATCTCATTTACAATTGTACCAGAAACCATAAGATACCTAGGAATAAACATAACCAAAGGGGTAAAGTATCTGTACTCTGAAAAATATAGAACACTTATGAAAGAATTTGAAGAAGACACAAAGAAATGGAAAAACATTCCATGCGCATGGGTTGGAAGAACAAATATTGTTAAAATGGCTATACTACCCAAAGCAATCTACACATTTTCAATGTAATCCCTATCAAAATATCATCAACTTTTTTCACAGAAATGGAACAGAGAATGCTAAAATTTGTATGGAACCAGAAAAGACCCCGAAATAGCCAAAGGAATGTTGAAAAAGAAAACCAAAGCTGGTGACATCACAATTCCGGACTTCAAGCTGTATTATAAATCTGTAGTCATTAAGACAGTATGGTACTGGGGCGCCTGACTGGCTCAGTCATTACGTGTTCACCTTCAGCTCGGGTCATGATCCCAGGGTCCTGGGATGGAGCCCCACATAGGGCTCCCTGCTTGACGGGAAGCCTGCCTCTCCCTCTTCTACTCCCCCTGCTTGTGTTCCCTCTCTCGCTGCCTCTCTCTGCCAAATAAATAAATAAAATCTTTATTAGAAAAAAAAAAGACAGTATGGTACTGGCACAAAAACAGACCCATAGATCAATGGAACCGCATGGAGAACCCAGAAATGGACCCTCAACTCTATGGTCAACTAATGTTCAACAAAGCCGGAAAGAATATCTAATGGAAAAAAGACTGTCTCTTCAACAAATGGTTTTGGGAAAATTGGACAGGGATGTGCAGAAAAATGAAACTGGACCATTTTCTTATACCAACACAAAAAATAAACTCAAAAGGGATGAAAGACCTAAATGTGAGACAGGAATCCATCAAAATCCTAGAGGAGAACATAGGCAGCAGCCTCTTTGACCTCGGCCACAGCAACTTCTTGCTAGACATATCTCCAAAGGCAAGGGAATCAAAAGCAAAAATGAACTATGGGGACTTCATCAAGATAAAAAGCTTTTGCACAGCAAAGGAAACAGTCAACAAAACTAAGAGGCAACCCATGGAATGGGAGAAGATATTTGCAAATGTCTTATCAGATAAAGGGCTAGTATCCAAAACCTATAAAAAACTTACCAAACTCAACACCCAAAAAACAAATAATCCAGTCAAGAAATGGACAGAAGATATGAACAGACATTTCTCCAAACACGGCATACAAATGCCCAACAGACACGTGAAAAAGTGCTCAACATCACTCATCATCAGGGAACTACAAATCAAAACCACAGTGAGATACCACCTCACACAGGTCAGAATGGCTAAAATGAACAACTCAGGAAACAATAGATGTTGGCGAGGATGCAGAGAAAGGGGAACCCTCTTACACTGTTGGTGGGAATGCAAACTGGTACAGCCACTCTGAAAAGCAGTATGGAGTTTCCTCAAAAAGTTAAAAATAGAGCTACCCTACCACCCAGCAATTGCACTACTAGGTATTTATCCAAAGGATAAAAACAGGGATTTGAAGGGGCACATGCACCCCAGTGTTTATAGCAGCAATGTCCACAATAGCCAAAGTATGGAAGGAGCCCAGATGTCCATTGACAGATGAATGGATAAAGAAGATGTGGTATATATATACAATGGAATATTACTCAGCCATCACAAAGAATGAAATCTTGCCATTTGCAACGATGTGGATGGAACTAGAGGGTATTCTGCTAAGTGAAATAAGTCAGTCAGAGAAAGATAAATATCATATGATTTCACTCATATGTGGAATTTAAGAAACAAAACAGATGAACATAGGGGAAGGGACAAAAAAATAAAATAAGATGAAATCAGAGATAAACCATAAGAGACTCTTAACTATAGGAAACAAACTAAGGGCTGCTGGAGAGGAGGTGGGTGGGGAGCTGGGGTACCTGGGTGATGGGCATTAAGGAGGGCACTTGGTGTAATGAGTACTGGGTGTTATATGCAACTGATGAATCACTAAACTCTACCTCTGAAATTAATAATACACTGTATGTTAATTAATTGATTTTAAATAAAAAAATCCCAATGCACAGCCTGCACCGAGACCAAATAAATCAGAATTGCTGGGGATAGGTTATGGGTATTGGTATTTAATGAAACCCCCTAGGAAGTTCCAATGTGCAGGCAAGGGTCGAGAACCTCTGCTTTAGAAAGTTTATCAGGGAGAAGCCAGCAATGTTTGCCCAGCTACTGATTATAGACCTCAGCCCATTGGAGTTGGCTTGAGCCCCATCCAAAATTTAATAAATCTAAATCCAGGGTTGGGAAGGATGGGGCTAGAGAATCTGAATTTGTAAATAAGTTTCTCAGGTGATTTTTGTTTTCTTTCCCATTTGACACATTTGGAAAGATAAAAAGATATTTTCTGTTCTTGATTTGTCTAGATGAGTAGTCCTTTTCTTTCAATGAACAAATGTTCATTGAACACTTACTATATGCCAGAGTCTATTCTAGTTGATAGAGGTATATCAGTCAAAAAAGAGACAAAGATTCATGTCCCCATGGAGCTTACATCATGGCAGAGGGATGATCAACAAATCTAGTAGATAGGTAAGGTATATTAAAGTTGATAAGTGTTTTGGGAAAAAAAGAAAAACTTGAGTAGGGTAAGAGAATCATTCATGCAAGACAAAGTCATGGCTTCCCAAAGATGCCTATGTCCTAATGCCTGGGACCTGTGAATATTTTACCTTAAATAGCAAAAGGCACTTTGCAGATATGATTAAGGAGTTAATATGAAGAGATTATCCTGGATTATCTGGGTCAACCCAATGCAATCACAAGGGTCCTATTAAGGGGAAGAGGGAGGGAGGAGAGTCATAGTTGGAAAAGGAGATATGGATGGCAATGGAAGCAGGGCTGAGAGAGATCTGAAGATGCCACAGTGCTGACTTTGAAGATGGAGGGGCCATGCAGGGGGGCTTCTCGAAGCTGGAAAAGGCAAGGAAACAGATTCTTTCTGGAGCCTCCAGAAGGAATGCAACCCTGTTGACACCTTGATTTTATTCCTATAAGACTTAATTTGGATTTTTGACCTCCAGAAGATAATAAATATGTAAGATAATAAATTTGTGTCATTTTAAGCCACTATATATATGATAATTTGTTACAGCAGCAATTAGAAATTAATAGTGGGAATGGGAACAGAGAACAATATAAAATAGAGTGGGTTGGCCTCAATGAAGCGGACATTGAGCAATGGCTTGCAGGAGGTGAAGGAGCGGCCAAGGGGCTAATTGGGGCAAAAGCATTTCAGGCAGAAGGAACAGAGTAAAGGCCCTAAGAGCTGTCTGGTGTGTCTGAGGTTCAGGGAGGTGGCCAGCAGAATAGAGAGAGTGAGGGAGAAGTAGGGGAGGAGGCCAGAAGATTGATAAGCATGGGTCAGTGAAGATCATGTGAGCCATTGGAGGTCATTGCCTGGACTTCGGCTTTTACGTGGAGATGGTAATTACAGGAGGGTTCTGAGCAGAGAAGTGACATAGTCTGTGTTCTGATTTAAAAGGATCCTCTGGCTGCTGAGTTGAAAAGAGACTGCAGGGCGCCTGGGTGGTTCAGTTGGTTAGGCAGCTGCCTTCACTCAGGTCGTGATCCCGGGGTCCTGGGAACGAGCCATGCGTTGGGCTTCCTGCTCAGCGGGGAGTCTGTTCTCCCTCTACCCCTCCCCCCCGCTCATTCTCTCTCTCTCTCTCTCTCTCTCTCTCAAATAAAATCTTTAAAAGAAAAGAAAAGGTACTGTAGGAAAATTTTGAGTAGAAGCAGGGAGACCATAGCAGCATCTGGGTGGGACATGACAGTGGTTCTGCCCCGGGTCAGAGAAGTGGTCAGATCCTGGATACTTCTTGAAGATCAACAGGATTTCCTTCCTGAGGGACTAGACGTGGGGTGTGAGGAAAGATGGGGCCAAGGTCGAGTTTTAGTCTTGTGAAATTCTTAAATGATTTTTGAAAATAAAACCATCTTTCCCAAGCCCACCAACTACAGGAAGCTAGATTAAAGAAATCTCAGGTCAGATCTCTTTGGCTTTGCGCCCTTGTAACACTAAAGCCATGCAATCGGGTTTGTGATGCTAAGGCTAGGAGATCTCCACATAGTTGATTAAATTTATTTCATCATTCTTGATAATCTCATATATATGTGGTTTGGGGGATTCTCTGTTATAACATCTCATTGATTTTTCCCTCTCAGTTCTGATTAATGAGGAAATGAAATGAAGTTGTTTGCATACTTTATCCAAGATTGGTGTCATACTGGCTAAATCAAATCAATACTTGAGCAAATGTGAAATTACAGCTTCTTTAGCGTGGAACATTCTGGGTATCATTATTGAAGAAGATGTCAATTAAAAACTAGTCTTTAAAAAACAGCTGCTATCAGGGTGCCTGGGTGGCTCAGTCGGTTGAGCATCTCTCAGGGTCCTGTGATCGATCCCAGCTCAGGCTTGGTGGGGCATCTGCTTCTCCCTCTGCCCCTCCCCCCAACTCGTGCACACTCTCTCTCAAATAAAAAAAATCTTAAAAAAAAAAAAACAGCTGCTAGGGGCGCGCCTGGGTGGCTCAGTCGTTAAGCGTCTGCCTTCGGCTCAGGTCATGATCCCAGAGTCCTGGGATCGAGCCCCACATCGGGCTCTCTGCTCAGCAGGAAGCCTGCTTCTCCCTCTCCCACTCCCCCTGCTTGTGTTCCCTCTCTCACTGTGTCTCTCTCTGTCAAATAAATAAAATCTTAAAAAAAAAAAAAAACAGCTGCTATCATTTCAATTACTTGCTTATTTAGGCACTTTGAATTTTTTCATTGGAAGGCACAATAAAGAAAGTAGACTACTGACATTTGTAATGGATTTAGCATTCATAATTTGACTCTGCCTGACTGCCTTCCAGAGTTGTAGTTTTGCTACTGAAGTTTCAGAAGCCACTCAGCTAATGACTTAGCTAACCAGCCACCCAGCATTACACCTCAGTGCTCTTTTGTTTTTCTCTACTCCTCCTCAAACTTGGTCACAAGTGATAAAAACTTGCGTTGCTTTTTTTTTAAGATTTTATTTATTTATTTGAGAGAGAGAGCACAGAGGTAGAAGCAAATTCCCTGCTGAGCAGAAAGCCCGACGTGGGACTTGATCCCAGGACCCTGAGATCATGACCTGAGCCAAAAGCAGATGCTTAACAAACTGAGCCACCCAGGAGCCCGCCTTTTTTTTTTTTTTTAGATTTTATTTATTTATTTTATTTGAGAGAGAGAGAGAGAGAGTGTGTGTGCAAGCATGGGGAGGGGCAGAGGTAGAAAGAGAATCTCAAGCAGAGTCCATGCCAAGGGTGGAGCCCGACTCAGGGCTTGCTCTCACCACCCTGAGATCATGACCTGAGCCAAAACCAAGAGTCAGACGCTTAATCGATTGAGCCACCCACGAGCCCAAATTTGCTTTGATTTTTTTTAAGATTTTATTTATTTATTTGAGAGAGAGAGAATGAGAGATCGAGAGCACGAGAGGGAAGAGGGTCAGAGGGAGAAGCAGACTCCCCGCTGAGCAGGGAGCCCGATGGGGGACTTGATCCCAGAACCCTGGGATCATGTCCTGAGCCGAAGGCAGATGCTTAACCAACTGAGTCGCCCAGGCACCCCTGTTCATTCATTGTTGATGGACATTTGGTTTATTTCCACTTTTGGACTACTGTGAAAAATGTTGCTATGAACATTCATGTACAAATTTTTGTGTGGACATATGTTTTCATTTCTCTTTTTTTTTCTTTTTTCAAGATTTTATTTATTTATTTGAGAGAGAGAGAGAGAGAATGAGAGAGAGAACACGAGAGGGGGGAGGGTCAGAGGGAGAAGCAGACTCCCTGCTGAGCAGGGAGCCCGAAGCGGGACTCGATCCTGGGACTCCAGGATCATGACCTGAGCCGAAGGCAGTTGCTTAACCAACTGAGCCACCCAGGTGCCCTGTTTTCATTTCTCTTGGGTATAAACCCAGGAGTGCAACTGTTGCATCATATGGTGACTGTATATTTAACCTTTGGAAAAACTGCCAGACTGTTTTCCTAAGTGGTTACACCCCCACCAGCAATGTATCAGGGTTCCAGTTCCTCCACATCTTCACCAAATTATTATTTGTCTTTTTTATTATAGTAATCCTAGCAGTGTGAAGTGATAAAGCATGTTTGTTTGTTTGTTTGTTTGTTTTTTCAATTAATCACAATGGGGGGTGCCGGGGTGGCTCAGTTGGTTCAGCATCTGAATCTTGATTTCAGCTCAGGTCATGGTCTCGGAGTTGTGAGATCAAGCCCAGCATGGGGCTCTGCACTGTACATGGAGACTGCTTGGGGTTTTCTCTCTCCTCCTTCTGCCTCACTCCCCCCACTCATGCTCACTCTCTCTCATGCTCTCTTCCTTTAAAAAAAAGACAAAACAAAAAAACAAACTCTCAATCACAATGGGAATTTAGTTATTTAATGCAGCCACTAATCTAATGTCACCAATAAAATCTAAGCAGTTATTTCACAAAACCAGGGTTATAACCAGTAGACATGTGTTAATAATCTATACAGCTTAACATTACACCAGAAAAGGAGTTGAATATGAAATTTCCCTTGATTTTTGGTGGTCATCAAATTTCATGGCACAGATTACCAATAAAATTGTAAAAAACAGATTTTAAATATTTTCAATAAAATGGTAGAAATTTAATGAGCCTTTTAGTTTTCTTTCTTTTTTTTTTGGTTTTGTTTTTTGAAAGATTTTATTTATTTATTTGACAGAGAGAGACACAGTGAGAGAGAGATCACGAGCAGGGGGGGAGGGGTAGAGGGAGAAGCAGGCTTCCCACTGAACAAGGAGCCTGATGTGGCACTTGATCCCAGGACCCCGGGATCATGACCTGAGCCAAAGGCAGAGGCTTAACCGACTGAGCCACCCAGGAGCCCGAGCCTTTTAGTTTTCATATCGGGCTGAAAATTTAAAACATCAAGCTGGCCCCAATCTGTAAACAAATGACAGATAAATATTTACAATGACTGGTCAGTTTATTCAATTATAATAGTACTGGAGGACTACTCACCGCTGGCAAAAAAGCAAACAAAAAAAACACCCTTTGGGGTTAATTTCTCAATGCAAACAAGTATGTGTAAATACTGTGATAATATAAACTTGGAATCAAGATGATGATGAAAAATAACACACAAGTCAATTTTATTTCTGATCTGTCTTCATAAAGCCTTCTGGCACCAAACACCCAACACTGTTCCTCAATAAAACTAAATTAAGAAGAGTAAAATGACTCTACTTGCTGACATTCTTCTACAGAATTATCTTTCACTAGGGCAAGGCTCAAGCTGCATTAATTTGCTTCTCTAGAGTGTGATTAGCAGAGCACCAAATTTATAAACTTATAGGACCGCTCAAATGCTGAACACACTTTTCAAATAGAAGCAAACATCCTCCCGCCCAGTTCCCAGTTCCATGTGTCATGTTATTCTTGAAACTTACGTGGCTACCAATAATAGAAGAATTAGGGAAGCTTTGAACATACCTTGTACTTTTTGTCAAGGCTAAAGTGCAAAATATTTCCATATTTTAATAGGAAAAAACATCAAACATACATAATAAAGGAACTGAAGTGACAGTAAAGCTTAAAAAAAAAAAAGCCTCCTGGGTGGCTCAGTCAGCTAAGAGTCTGCCTTTGGCTCAGGTCATGATCCCAGGGTCCTGGGATGGAGTCCCACACTGGAATCCCAGCTCAGCTGGAGTCTGCTTCTCCCTCTCCCTCTGTGTGCACACTCACTCTCCCTATCTCTTTCAAATAAATAAATAAAATCTTTAAAAAAATAAATATATACTTGAAGACTACAGAAGACCAATTTAATTTTTCTTTCTTAAGTGAAATCTGTAAGTGAACCAAATTTTCCTAGAACTTGACATTTTGTTTTGTTTTTTTCTAAAGATTTTATTTATTTATTTGACAGAGAGAGACACAGTGAGAGAGGGAACACAAGCAGGGGGAGTGGGAGAGGGAGAAGCAGGCTTCCCGCACAGCAGGGAACCTGATGCAGGGCTTGATCCCAGGACTCTGGGATCATGACCTGAGCCCAAGGCAGACGCTTAATGACTGAGCCACCCAGGCGCCCCTTGTTTGTTTTCTTTTTCCCAGGATCAGAAATTCCAAAATTTGAGGGGAAAAAATGGAAAAAAAAATAACATTGTGTGACAAATGGACATTAAGTTCATAAAGAATCTTTTTTAAAAAATGAGATATTATGGAAGAAAATACCATGAAAATAATAATAATATGAAAATGGCTTTTTAGGCACACTAAATTTGAGCCTTGATCTTCATGAAGATACTATAGCTTATATAGGAAACTATAAATATATAAGACTCCAGGAAAAAAAGTCAAAATACATATTATTTAACATTCTGTAGGCCTAGAAAACTTTTGAGGGGAGGAAAAAGGATAGCCAACTGAAACTTCACTTAAGAATACAGAACTATGGGGCACCTGGGTGGCTCAGTTGGTTAAGCGACTGCCTTCAACTCAAGTCATGATCCTGGAGTCCCAGGATCGAGTCCCACATCGGGCTCCCCGCTCGACGAGGAGTCTGCTTCTCCCTCTGACCCTCTTCCCTCTTGTGTACTCTATCTCTCATTCTCTCTCTCTCAAATAAATAAATAAAATCTTAAAAAAAAAATACAGAACTATGGGGGTGCCTGGCTGTCCTAGTCGGTAGAGCATGTGACTCTTGATTTCAGGGTTGTGAGTTCAAGCCCCGTGTTGGATGTAGAGATTACTTAAAAATGAAATCTTAAAAAAAAAAAAAAGAATACAGAACTATGAAAAATTGCTGGGTCAAAAGGGTGCTCCAAATGGAATCATAGTTTGTGAAATCATACAACTTAAATATATTTTTTAAAAGGAAAGAAAAAGTACCAGATAATTACACTTCCTTCCAAAAAGGAAATCTTAAATTAAGAGGAAAATCTTCTAATAGTGTAAATGAGCCTGGCTCAGAAAGCAAACCGAACCATGTATCCAAGATTCTATCCATAAAAGTAAAGACATTACATCTTTAATATTAAGGAAATTGGCTATAAAAAAGTTCATTCTCAGACATGGTTTTAGTAAAAGCTCATTTGTGCTCCTTTGTGGGTGCATAATAAGGTTCCATGGGTTTGTGCACTTTCCAGTATTACTCACCGACCAATTCCAAAGAAAAGGAGCCATTTAATACAGTGAACTGCCCACTGGCTGTTGTTATGTAAACGGTATATTACTGCTTCCCACTGGCTGTGTCGAGGTTCATCTGGTTTGGTTTTCCTTTGCTCTGAAGTTCTTCTGAAGCTGACCTCACAGCCAGATACTTGGATAAGTGATCAACAGCGGCATAGTCTTGTCTGTGCACTATCATCTTTTTCTGTGAGTATGGGATGACGCCTGAATCCTTAGTCAGTTTCACTAGCACCATCCAGTACTGGATCGATTGCCACTGTTGCATTGCTGTTATCAAGCTCACGCCAGGAATCATCAGATGTTTTGGTCTGCTTGGTACTAGGTCCTGTCTCCACCGTCTTCTGCTCCACTCCCGTTTTCAATCTGCTGTTTCTTGCCTCGCTGTAATCTGTAGTCCTTCCTCAGTGCTCTCACTGAGTGCTTGCTGATTATCATGCTTGTGGATCCTGGCTAGTACTCTCTCGATGAACTTCATACTGATCACAACTTGGATAAATTTTGCTGATGAGTGCATCGAAGTTTGGGTCTGGCCTTAGTGATCTTTCAGAAACTAGCTTTTTCTGACAGGTAGGGCATTCTTTGTTTTAAAGATTTATTGATTTATTTATTTTAGAGAGAGAATGAGCAGGGAGGGACAGAGGGAGAAGGAGAGAGAGAATCCCAAGCAGACTCCATGCTGAGCGTGGAGCCTGACTTGGGGCTCAATCTCATGACCCTGAGATCAAGACCTGAGCCAAAACCAAGAGTCAGACACTGAGCCAACTGCGCCACCCAGGCGCTCCAGGACAATCTTTATTGCCATTTCCAAGGGCTGTAATAGTGCAATCTGCACAAAAACGATGTAAACACTCCTTTGCAGTCATGGTGTTCTTCAACATATCCAAACAAATTGGGCACATTAATTCACTATGTAGACTTGGAGATGAGATCACAATTTCTAAGCCATCCACTATTGCCTCTTGAGGTGTTCATTGTAATTCATACAAACTGAGTTCCCACGTTCTGCTTATGGTTGAGTTCCATTTGTCTGCATAGTGTGAGACCTCGCAGCTCCTGCTCCAGCCCAGGACTTGCTGGCCACAGCCAGACCCAGATTCAGGTATGAGCCTCCCAGTATCAAAACATATTTCTTAATGAAAAATGGCCTGAAATGAAAGTTAGTGCTAGATCTGGATACTGAAATTTAGGAAAAGCTAAGAGGCATCTACTCATTTTTCAGCCAGAAGACTATTTTATAACTGACTTTCAAATCCTGTATCTACAGGAATCATTAAGAGTCTGAAGGATCTTGCTCGCTGAGGGCACATCTACTTTGGCACCAGTCATAGCAGTCACAAAATCCCCATAGCATCAATTTCACTGTCCAAATTACAGAAAAGTACCACAAAAAATATCACAGCACCATCTAAAAATGGTTTCAGACTGTTTTTAAAGCATTCTCCGGTATAATATTTTAGCACAGCTGAGATATTTGGAGAATCCCTTGGAAGTCTGTGATAAAGGAATGTTTACTCAGCCTAATCATGGAATGTGACCAGTATTTTTCAGTTTACTCAGCCTAATCACTAAATGATTAATAATACAAATCATTTCTATACCTCTAGGTATATGTGTAATTTCGAACATGGCAGATCCTTAAGGCAGACTGTGAAGAAGGGAGACTGAATGTTCTCCCTCTGCTGTGAACAAATCTGCCAGACAGATGAGCTGGAGAAGGTCATTCAGCCTCTCCGAGCTACAGTTTCTCATTTGGGTTCAGAATTAAATATCTCTAAGGTTCTTTCCAATGTAAAGAGAATGCTATTTGCTGTTCAAAGACCTGGATTTTAGTCCTGGCTTTGCCAGTTATTAGCTGTGTGACCTTGGGCAAATTATAAAACCTCTTTCAACTTCTGACTTCTCACTTGTAAAATGGAGATAATAACACTTCCCAGGTTATTCCGAGGGCCAAATAAACCAATATATGGGATAATACTTTCTAATAAATCATGAGGTAATAAATTAATGCAGAGGTATCAGTTTTTATTTTTAAGAGTAGCTGATCATAGGGGTGCCTGGGTTGCTCAGTGGGTTGTCAGTCAGATGTTTATCTGACTCTTGGTTTTGGCTCAGGTCATGAGCTCAGGTGTGTGAAATAGAGCCCCGTGGCGGACTTTGTGTGCTCAATGCAGACCTGCTTGAGATTCTCTCTCTCCCTCTGCCCCTCCCCCGCTTGTGCTCTCTAAATAAATAAATAAATAAATAAATAAATAAATAAATAAAATCTTTTTAAAAAAGAGTAACTGATCATAAAGCAAAACAAAATAAAACAGTTTTTATTTTTGGTTTTGGTGTCTTCAAAAGTCACGAAAACAGGAAAATTATAAATGTACTTACTGGGCCTTTATAGCAACAGGCACTTAGTTTAAAATATTCATGACTTATAATATATAAAATGCTGCACTCTGGGAATGCTTGGCCATGGTGAAGGAATAGAGCCTATCAGTTCTGATACAGAGGAGCACTAAGCCAACACTAAGGAGCAGTGGGCTTATTGGTTTCCAGCAAAGGCACAAAACACAACATATCAGGTAGCCATGAAACACTTTGCTTCTTGGGACCTAAAAAAAATCATACTTTTCCCTGGGGGCAATCCCTAAAGATTCAAATTATATACAACAATTTTGATGGACTCTAGAGTGTGTGGGGGAGTGGAGGGAGGGATAACTTTAAGTAAAAAGAAATCTGCTTAACTATTCCATGACCTGAGTAATTTAGGCATGCAATGCATTGAAATGAAGTTGGAAGTCCCAGTACCATGGACTGATATTCTTGGTAACGCATTTTCTTCTACCAAGAGTGTGTAGACTGTTCCATGGGATCCCAGTATTCTTTAGAAGCTGCAGCAGAGCCAGGAGGCAATTCCCAAGGGTTATTAGAGTTTGGATATATGTGTTGGGTGGGATTATATAATATTGTATCTGTCTGAGATATATGATTATTAATTCATTTCAATTCGTTATTGAGTTATCGACTAATTGATTCAGCCTTTAGTGGGGGCCTACTGTGTGCTAGGCTTTGTGCCAGGAGCTGGAAGCACAAAGTTTAGTAGGACTGGTCTTGATTTCAACTAGCTCATAGTGTGATGCAGGACAATGATATAAAAACAGATACTGTGCTTCTAACTCAAGGTGTTAACTGCATACGTCTGGATTCTACCCCTTCTGTTTATTCTTTCTGAGTCTCCGTTTTCTCATCTGTGAAAGGCAAGTAATAACACTTCCCTTACAGTATGTGCATAGTTGTTTGTGTAGATCCTGGTTTCTGATGTGTTCTCGTTCCCCTCCCGCACACGGAGAATTGTTTGGTGATGGGAGAAGGCTGTGCTCTCTTTTGGAGGGTCCGATTCCATATAGCTTTTCAGGTTACAAGGAAAAGCTGGGCAACCTAAAGACTGGGAGACTTCTTGGAAGGAATTCTAGTATCCAACCAGCTACTCTCTCTTTCTTGGGGTCTTTTTTTTTTTTTTTAAGATTTTATTTATTTGTTTGAGAGAGAGAGAGCATGAGAGGGGGGAGGGTCAGAGGGAGAAGCAGACTCCCTGCTGAGCAGGGAGCCCGATGCGGGACTCGATCCTGGGACTCCAGGATCATGACCTGAGCCGAAGGCAGTTGCTTAACCAACTGAGCCACCCAGGCGCCCTTTCTTGGGGTCTTTATTTCTCTCTCTGATTTCCATCATCAGCCTTTCTTTGGGTTTTGATTGGATCCGTTAGTCACCATCCAATGGAAGACCCACAACTGAAAGACTCAGATAGGAGAAGACTCACCATCCAATATAAAAGACCCACCAAAGGTAAAGACTCTGGCCTAGAGAAGTCTGTCCAGCATAGCTAGACATTTTCTTTTCAAAGGCCAATATGAATAAAGGCTGATATTTTTCTTTCTTTGTAAGTTTTTTTTTCAAGATTTTATTTATTTATTTGACAGAGAGACACAGTGAGAGAGGGAACACAAGCAGGGGGAGTGGGAGAGGGAGATGCAGGCTTCCCACTGAGCAGGGAGCCTGATGCAGGGCTCAATCCTAGGTGACCTGAGTTGAAGACAGACGCTTAACGACTGAGCCACCCAGGTGCCCCTCTTTGTAAGTTTTTATTTTAATTCCATTCAGTATTATATTAGTTGCATGTATACAATATAGTAATTCAACTCTTCCATACATCACCCTGTGCTCCTCACAACAAGTGTACTCCTTAATCTCCATCACCTTTTAACCCGTCCAGCCAGCCACCTACCCTCTGGTAACCCATCAGTTTGTTCTCTATAATTAAGAGCTTCTTTCTTGCCTTTTTTTTTTTTTTAAAGATTTTATTTATTTATTTAATTGACAGAGAGAGAGAGAGACAGCGTGAGAGGGAACACAAGCAGGGGGAGTGGGAGAGGGAGAAACAGGCTTCTGGCTGATCAGGGAGCCTGATGCAGGGCTCGATCCCAGGACCCTGGGATCATGACCTGAGCCAAAGGCAGTTGCTTAACCAACTGAGCCACCCAGGCACCCCAAGCCTGTTTCTTGCTTTGTCTCTCTCATAAAGTAAAGGGAAACCTTTACTTGTTTGTTTTGTTTCTTAAATTCCACATATGAGTGAAATCATATGGTATTTGTCTTTCTCTGACTGATTTATTTCGCTTAGCATAATACTCTCTAGCTCCATCCATGTCATTACAAATGACAAGATTTCATTCTTTTGTATGGCTGAGTAATATTCCACTACATATATATACCACATCTTCTTTATGCATTAATCAGCTGATGGACATTTGGGCTCTACATAACTTGGCTATTGTAGATAATGCTGCTATAAACATCAGGGTGCATTTATCCCTTTGAATTAGTATTTTTGTATTTTTTGGGTAAATACCTAGTAGTGCAATTGCTGGATTATAAGGTAGTTCTATTTTTAACTTTCTGAGGAACCTCCATACTATTTTCCAGAGTGGCTGCATTGCCACATCCTCGCCAATACCTCTTTACTTGTGTGTTGATTTTAGCCATGCTGACAGGTGTGAGGTGATACCTCATTGTAGTTTTGATTTGTATTTCCCTGATGATGAGTGATGTTGAGCATCTTTTTGTGTGTCTGTTGGCCATCTGTATGTACTCTTTGGAGAAATGTCTGGTCATGTCTTCTGACAGTTTTTAAACTAGACTATTCATTTTTTGGGTGTAGAGTTGTGCAAATTCTTTATATATTTTGGATACTAACCCTATAGCAGATATGTCCTTTGCAAATATCTTCTCCCATTCTGTAGGTCGCCTTTAGTTTTGTTGATTGTTTCCTTCACTGTGCAGAAGCTTTTTATTTTGATAAAGTCCCAATAGTTTATTTTGCTTTTATTTCCCTTGCCTCAGAAGACATATCTAGAAAAATGGCTGCAATGGCCGATGTCAAAGAGGTTGCTGACTGTGTTTCCCTCTAGGATTTTAATGGTTTCCTGTCTCACGTTTAGGTATTTAATCCATTTTGAATTTATTTTTATGTATGGTGTAAGAAAGTGATCCAGTTTCATTCTTTCTCATGTTGCAGTCCAATTTTCCCAACACCACTTGTTGAAGAAATTGTCTTTTTCCCATTAGATATTCTTTCCTGCTTTGTGGAAGATTAATTGGCTTTATAATTGCAGGTTTATATCTGTATTTTCTGTTTTATTCTATTGATCTGTATGTCCATTTTTGTGCCAGTATCATACCGTTTTGATTCTTACAGCTTTGTAATAGAACTTAAGTCTGGAATTGTGATGCCTCCAGCTTTGCTTTTCTTTTCCAAGGTTGTTTTGGCTATTCAGGGTCTTTTGCGTTTCCATACAAATTTTAGGATTGTTTGTTCTATTTCTGTGAAAAATGCTGTTGGTATTTTGATAGGGGTTGCATTAAATGTGTAGATTGCTTTGGGTAGTAGGGACATTTTAACAATATTTGTTCTTCCAATCCATGAGCATGAAATGTTTTTCCATTCTTTGGTGTCTACTTCAATTTCTTTCATCAGTGTTTTATAGTTTTCAGAGTATGGGTCTTTCATCTCTTTGGTTAGGTTTATTCTAGGCATCTTATTATTTTGGATGCAATTGCAAAATGAGATTTTCTTAATTTCTTTTATTGGTGTAGAAAAGTGTAACAGATTTGTGTGCATTGATTTTGTATCCTATAACTTAATGAATTCATTTACAGTTCTAACAGTTTTTTGGTGTAGTCTTTGGGTTTTCTATATAGAATAGCATGTCATCTGCAAATAGTGAAATGTTTACTTCTTCCTTACCGATTTGAATGTCCTTTATTTCTTTTTGTGGTCTGATTGCTGTGGCTAGAACTTCTAGTACTACGTTGAATAAAAGTGGTGAGTGGACAGCCTTGTCTTCTTCCTGACCTCAGGGGAAAAGCTCTCAGTTTTCCCCAATTGAATATGATATCTGTTGTGTGTTTTTCATGTAAGGCCTTTATTATGTTGCGCTATGTTCCCTCTAGACCTATTTCATTGAGGGTTTTTATCATGAATGGATATTGTACTTTGTCAAATGCTTTTTCTGTATGTACTGAAATGATCATATGGTTCTTATCCTTTCTTTTATTGATCCAATGTATCACATTGATTGATTTGTGACTATTGAACCACGCTTGCAATCCAGGAATAAATCCCACTTGATCGTGGTGAATGATGTTTTTAATACATTGTTGGATTCAGTTTGCCAGTATTTCATTGTGAACTTTTGCAACTATATTCATCACAGATATTGGCCTGTAGTTCTCTTTTTTAGTGATGTCTTTATCTGGTTTTGGTATCAGGGTAATGCTGGCCTCATAGAATGTATTTGGAAGTTTTCCTTCCTTTTCTATTTTTTGGGATAGTTTTAGAAGAATAGGTATTAACTCTTTTTTTTTTTAAGATTTTATTTATTTGACAGAGAGATAGAAAGAGAGCACAAATAGGCAGAGAGGCAGGCAGAGGGAGAGGGAGAAGCAGGCTCCCCGCTAAGTAGGGAACCTGACACGGGGCTCGATCCCAGGGCCCTGGGACCACGACCTGAGCCGAAGGCAGACGCTTAACGACTGAGCCGCCCAGGCGCCCCGGTATTAACTCTTCCTTAAATGTTTGGTAGAATTCCCCTGTGAAGCCATCTGGTCCTGGACTTTTGTTTGTTGGGAGTTTTTGGTTACTGACTCAATTTCTTTGCTGATTATTCATCTGTTCAAATTTTCTACTTATTCCTGTTTCAGTTTTGGTAGTTTATATGTTCCAGGAATTTATTGATTCCTTCTACATTGTCCAATTTGTTGGCATATAATTTTTCACAATATTCTCTCATGATTATGTTTATTTCTGTAGTGTTGGTTGTTATTTCTCCCCTCTCATTTGTGATTTTATTTATTTGAGTTCTTTCTCTTTTTTTCTTGAAAAGTCTGACCAGAGGTTTATAAATTTCATTGTTCTTTTTAAAAAAAAAAACAACTCCTGGCTTCACTCATGTGTTATATGTATATTTTTTAGTTTGTGTATAATTTATTTCTGCTGTAATATTTATTATTTCCTTTAGCTTGTTTTAGGTTTTATTTGTTGTTCTTTTTCTAGCTTCTTTAGATGTAAGGTTAGGTTGTTTATTTGAGATTTTTCTTGCTTGTTGAGGTAAGCCTGTAGTGCTAGAAACTTTCCTCTTAGACCCACTTTTGCTGCATCCCAGAGGTTTTGGACCCTTGTGTTTTCATTTTCATTAAGGCTGCTATTTTTCAAAAAGTACAATAAGGGACAGTGTAAATGACTTGTAAGCTTCTGGCTGTAAGACACAGACCTGAGAACGGAACAGTTTGTTGATTTGGGGACATTCACAATAGCTACTCGAAATTGTTCACATAAAATGTGCTTTACATGGTCCCTTATATTATCCTCACAGCAACCCATTGAGAGTGAGGATTATTACACTTAAGAGACAAGATAACTGAGACTTACAGATCTTAATGAAGTTGTTTCAGTGCAAGAAACAGCATATGATGGAGTAAGTTCTGTTGGACTTCCAAGCCCCTGTGATGTCGTGGGGGCTTTCCCCTCTGAGACCTAAACAGGAAACCTTTTCTGAAGTCAGTACCTGCACTACTTATATTTCTTATTGCACACTGGTTTATTTTTATCTTTAGGACACTCAGGGAATTGCTTATTTTGCTCCCTTCTTCACAGTGGCTAATGGTTTATGAGGTACAGAGAGATATAAGTATAGATATAAGAGTGTGTGTTGGGGAGTGGTAGACATACAGTTATTCCCTGTGCTCTCCCAGGGAGGCCTGGGAACAGTGACACCTAACAGCCATGAGCATGCCTAATGACGAGATCTTAGCTTCTAAATACTACTCCCCACTAAAAGTAAAACAGAGCTCCTTGAGAAATGACTAATTTCAGACAAGGCTTGGACAGAGAATGTATAAGATGGACCTGGAAATTTTTGTTGTGAAGAGAATGTTCAAGTAATGATGGGAACATGCCAAAAAGACACAGAAACAGGGTGCCTGCATGGCTCAGTCAGTTAAGTGTCCGACTCTTGATTTTGGCTCAGGTCATGATCTCAGGGTTGTGAGATCAAGCCCCATATCAGGCTTCTCACCCAGTGAGGAGTCTGTTTGAGATTCTCTCCTTCTGCCTATCCTCTCACTTGCTCTTAACTCTCCTGCTCTCTCTCTAAAATAAATAAATCTTAAAAAAAAAAAAAGACAAAGGAGGTAATTTGAAGGAGCTCCCACTTGCCACATCTGGGACAATTTGACCATCAAAGTAAATAATAATAATAACTTGTTAAAACCAATTGAAAAAATATAGGCATTCATGATCTAAATAATGAACAAATAAACTCTTCTTCATATAGCAGAATGTAGATTACCAAACACAGAGGGAAACAAGAGATAGGAGAGAGTCCAACAAGTATAGTGGAAGCCAAAAGAAAGAATTGCATTGGGAAGGCAGTGACTATTCCTGACAGGACAAGCAAGGTAAATTCTAGAAAGGATCTGGCAGATCTGGGCCATGGAGGTCACTGGCAAGAACTGACTGGATGGGTTGACGAGGGAATGGGAAGTGAGAAAGCAGAGACAGCAAGCACAGTCAACTCCATGAAGAAGTTTGGCGGTGAAGTGGAGGCAAGAGGGGGATAGCAACAGAGGAACATGCTGAGTTTAGGGAGGGCTTTTTAAAATGGAAGAAACATGAGTAGTTTATTTTTATTTTTTTTTAAAGATTTTATTTATTTATTTGAGAGAGAGAGAATGAGAGATCGAGAGCACGAGAGGGAAGAGGGTCAGAGGGAGAGGCAGACTCCCCGCCGAGCAGGGAGCCCGATGCGGGACTCGATCCCGGGACTCCGGGATCATGACCTGAGCCGAAGGCAGTCGCTGAACCAACTGAGCCACCCAGGCGCCCCAACATGAGTAGTTTAAATGCTAATTGGAAGGAACTAAAAAAGGAGGATGGATTAAAGATACAGGAAAGTGAGAAAACATTTGCTGTGAGGTTCCAGAGGTGAGAAGGGGGTCCACCAGATGGGGGGTTAACGCTTGCTTTATAGCCTGAGCGAAAAAGATGAAATAAAGGATAGTAGGTAGATTTAGGGGCAAAAAGTTGAGGAAGTTTCTGTCTGATGGTTTCCAAGTTTTTGTGAAATAAGAGATGGCGTTATTGTCTGCAAGGGAGGGGCAGACTCCTGGGGCTAGGGACATGAAGAACACAGAAAAGTGTCTGAGGAACAGGGGAGATAAAAAGCTGGCTCGAGACATGCAGACCACTTCTTGGAAGCATCAAGGGTCCAGTGGAGGGTGGCAGTCTTGGAGTTATAGTGGCTCCAACCTTTGTGGTTATGATGGTCTTTCTCCTGTACCTCTCAGACTGAGTCTGCAAACCTGGAAGACCCAGCTTCCTTTTTCTTCCTTCTACCCTCCCTTTCTTCTTTCTTCCTTCCTTTCCTTGGCAGGTAGAAATGATGTATCACGTACGGGTTATCAATTGATTGCCTCTAAGTTCCAAATTCACCCTTCACGTCCTGCTCTGCAAACATGGAGGTCCGTCCTTTAAATGTTTCCTTTGCCAGCTGATGCAATATGAAACACTGTCAATAGAGGATGCTAGGAGAAACAGTGCAAGAGGAAGGGACTTTTTTTTTTTTTTTTTTTGGTCTGGTTCTGGTGTACTAATCTCCACAGGTAGAGAGCTTCCCAGCACCAGACTCCTTCAGTGCATGGTGGTTAGCAGCACCTAATGGTCAGCAGGTTTCCCCAGGACTCCACTTGAGTGGTTTTATAGTGGAGCACCTCCAGTGAGATACCTCTTAATTAACAGTTTAACGTAGAACCCTGAAGGATAGGGACACCTGGGTGGCTCAGTTGGTTAAGTGTCTGCCTTCTGCTCAGGTCATGATCCCAGAGTCCTGGGATGGAGTCCCACATCGGGCTCCTTGCTCAGTGGGGAGCCTGCTTCTCCCTCTGCTTGTGCTCTCTCTCTCTCCCGACAAATAAATAAATAAATAAATAAATAAATAAATAAATAATCTTTAAAAAAATAAAAAAAGAAAGACCCTGAAGGATAGATTTCCAGCAAGTTCCAGAGGGCAGATTTCTAGCAACTCCACCAGGTCTGCACTACAATGACTTCTCTGCCTTCAATAACCCACAACTGTGTCTCCTCCAAAAGGTCTGGATCTCAGGCCTGCAGGGCGGGGAATCCCTCCCTTGGGCACTCTATGTCAGCCCAGGGATAGTAGCTACTCCTTATATCTGCTCGTCTTATATTCTTTAAAGTTCTTTTTACTTTTTACTAGCCAGTCTTTCATTACTCTGATCCTCTGTTATAATAATTCTTTATATTAAACTTTACCTGTTCAAGTTCTGTGTGGTTTATGTCTCCTGATTAGACCCTGACTGGTATCAGGAGTCATAGCAGGTGATAGACCCACAAAGATGGGATTTGGTGACGAGTTTGGGCATGCTTTCACCCTTGTGCAGTGCTGAGCTCTTTGTCAGTGGAAAATGGGATGTGGGTAATTTATGACATGAAGTGACATCACACTTAATCAAGCTATCATTTGTTGTTTATTGTGATGAAATGCCAACTGAAACAAAGGCCGTGGAGGCTAAGTGGTTGCTGCACTTGACCTTTAAAGCAGTAATGATGACTAGGAAGACTATGGTGTGGGATGGGGGAACTTGAGCACTTACAGAGAGAAAACCCACAATCTCAAATCTTTAACACTTAAGTCATGGTCTTCGAACCCAAGAGTTGCCATGACAGCCTTAAAAGAATTCCTTATTTCTTGTATCCATAGGGTTTTTTTTTTTTTAAAGATTTTATTTATTTATTTGACAGAGAGAGAGAGCACGCACAAGTAGGCAGAACAGCAGGCAGAGGGAGAGGAAGAAGCAGGCTCTCCGCTGAGCAGGGAGCCCGATGCGGGGCTCGATCCCAGGACCCTGGGATCATGACCTGAGCCGAAGGCAGGCGCTTAACCGCCTGAGCCACCCAGGCGCCCCCGTAGGGTTATTTTTGAAAATTGAATACAAATTTAAGTATGTGGGATGCTGAATTACAAGAATTTACAGTCTCACCAAATGAAAGTAAAAAATTCCCGTGTGAAACTAGGGAATTATGTAAAAGTTGAGGCATCACTTGGTAAAGGATATGATCCTAAAACTTGGAATAGGAACATATATTTGGACCCAGATGAAACTGCAAATCTTTCATGGAACCTGAGAAGCCAAAGGTGAATTATGCATTATTATTAATTTACTGCCTCTCAGCTCAAAGCCATTCTTTATTGCCAGCTCTGCAGAAATAAAGATGGACCCTTTAAATATGCTTCCTTGGCCAGCTGGTATGATGATCAGCTTTGTCAGTAGAGGGTAACAGAGAAGACATTGCAGGAAGTTTCCCTTCTTGCTTCCGATCTGTTCCTGTTGGCCGACTTCTGTGACACAGGCAGTTAGTTTCTCTAGTATCCAGCTCCTGCCTGATGGGTGGCTTCCCTCTCCTGGATGCTCGTTCCTTCCAGTCACATAGGCTAGAAACCTCAGAGTCATATGAAACTTCTCTGTTTCCCTTGCTGTCCTATATATTGATCATCAGGTCAAGTTGATTCTGTCTGCTGAATATTTCTCATCCTCTATTCCCTCTATCTCTTTCCTTAGCCCCCTCTCAATTCCCATTCTCACTGCTTCAGTTGAAGCCTCACTTAGAGGATTTGGATAGCTCCAAACCTAGAGCCTCTGCCTGTATTTTCACCTCAAATTAATTCATTCTCCACACTTCAGACAGAGCGATTTTATTAAAATAAAATCTGATCTTGTTACCCCTGGGTTAAATTCTTCCAATGGCTTCCCATTTTTTACAGCAGTGGTCTCTATACTTTGTTCCTGCACCCCCATCAGTAAAATGTTTTTGGCCATGCAACCACAAGGTAGGTACATTAAGTTATATACATGTTCTACTCAAAATTATGAACATAAAATGTATACAAAAAGAGGAATGAAAATGGGCAGTGTAAGAAGAAATGTAAATAGAATTTCTAGTATTTTCTTCCTATGCCTCAATAGTTATTTTTGGAGTCTCCTGGGGAGTGTTTGCTTACTTTAGATACCACTAATTAATTGGTCAAAAGAACTGCTTAGCTGAAATAAGTCAATCAGAGAAAGACATGTATCACATGACCTCACTGATATGAGGAATTCTTAATCTCAGGAAACAAACTGAGGGTTGCTGGAGTGGTGGGGGGTGGGAGGGATGGGGTGGCTGGGTGATAGACACTGGGGAGGGTATGTGCTACGGTGAGCGCTGTGAAGTGTGCAAGACTGTTGAATCACAGATCTGTACTTCTGAAACAAATAATACATTATATGTTTTTTTTTTAAAGATTTTATTTATTTATTTGACAGAGACAGAGATAGCGAGAACAGGAACACAAGCAGGGGGAGTGGGAGAGGGAGAAGCGGGCTTCCCCCCGAGGAGGGAGACTGATGTGGGACTTGATCCCAGGACCCTGGGATCATGACCTGAGCCGAAGGCAGACGCTTAACGACTGAGCCACCCAGGCGCCCACATTATATGTTAAAAAAAGAAAAAAGAAGATAGTAGGAAGGGAAAAATGAAGGGGGGGAAATCGAAGGGGGAGACGAACCATGAGAGACTATGGACTCTGAGAAACAAACTGAGGGTTCTAGGGGGGAGGGGGTGGGGGGATGGGTTAGCCTGGTGATGGGTAT
>NW_027397117.1:8790545-8981058 GCF_003265705.2 Callorhinus ursinus | reverse complement strand
GGGAGGGGGGAGGGGGATGGGTTAGCCTGGTGATGGGTATTAAAGAGGGCACGTTCTGCGTGGAGCACTGGGTGTTATACGCAAACAATGAATCATGGAACACTACATCACAAACTAATGATGTCATGTATGCTGATTAACATAACGTAATAAAATAAAATGTAAAACAAAACAAAAAAACAAAACAAACAAACAAAAAAACTGCTTAGCTTAACATACAAAGCCCTCATGATGACTCTTTTTTAACGTTAAAACTGGGCTTAAGACTTATGCCATCTTCTTTACTTTTCTGTTGGAAGTTGGAGACTTCTGTCCATGGTCCCATAGTCCTTTTTTCATATTTTTTTCCATAGCAGTTTTCATCTGTGGCAGGTTCAGAGTCTCCACCTCAGAAGACTTAGAGGCAGAAATTGGGTGGAGGTGGTTGGGTTTGGAGGGGGTTGTGGCTACCTGACTTGTCCTGACTTGTCCTAAGTCCTGCCTTAGATTATAGTGATTTATCTGGCATGACTTTAGTGAAAGGATGTTGAAGGTGATAAGGGTATTGAAGCTTCCCAGCACCCACCTCTTGGCAAATCCCAGAGATTGGTGCAGGGCTGTCAGGGTCTGTTGATAGAGGACTCATCAGGAAGGAAGAAAACCACAGCACACATGTCTGGTTCAAGAGTGATGGGCCAGGGTCAAGGGAAAAGTAATTCTGAGAGGCCTGCTTAGTCTGTTCCTCTCATCATCCATCATCCTCCAGGCCACAGTCATGCTAGACTTGTTATAGAGGCAGACAGGACCAGACCTTGCCATGGTGAGCCATTTAGGATGTGTAGTGGGATGCCTCTGTAGGGTTTGGAACCAGGGAATTACATGGTCTGGTTCATGTTTTATATGCACCACTCTGGCTGTCTTATGGAAACTAAATTGTAGAGGGACAGATGGAAGTAGGGTTAGCTTTGTGTGGATATTGTGGCAGCAATGGGGCCTCAGGTGGGCCATAACCCTGGCAGTCATTGCTACACTGGGCCCCAACAATGCCACGAGTTATAATTAAGTTTGTGCCACATCAGAGGAGATCCACTGGAGTAGCCAAGAACACATGTGACACATGCCCTTGGCAGATCAGGATTTTACAGCAGATGGAGTTCCCAGAAAACAGGTGGGTAGGACAAAACCAATGACATTCTCCTAGGACCATGGTGGTGGCCTCATTTTTCATCTCCAGGCTAGCATTAGCACGGCCTGGGAAGCATGGGTTACACCTTTATTGCTTTGCTTTCATCTGTCATTAAGAATTCACTTTTTAATTGGTATATATATGAATACACAATGAATATATGACTATATGATATGTATATATCTTCACACAAACTTTCAATGTGAAAGAGATATTTGAATACCAAGAAATTGATAAGCTTCCTTGGGCTTTTGAAACCATCCCTAGAACAAACACCAAAGAAGAACAAAATATCATCACTAATGAAAATGGACAGAGAGGACCATGAGTCAATAGTACTTTGCACTTCAACCACCTGCCAACAGAGCATCTCAAAGGGCTGGATATATCTGAATATCATATCCTTCCACATAGATTAGAAGGCTGTGTCATTACTACCTCTCTTAAGACCTAAGTATGACCCTTGTCAGGGTGAAATCAGCAGCTATTTCCCAAATCATAGAGATATTGAATAACAGCTTTGGTCAGGAAATGGGTATTGCATTTGGCTTGTCATGACAAGTTCCTGGCCTGGGCAAATGGAATATTGCAGAAATATGTGTGTGTGAACACTCATGTGCACACAGGTGGGGGTGAGGGTGGGGAGTTGAGCTTGATAAAATCAGCAGGAGGCAGGCCAAGTAGGAGGGACATTGGCTTTGGCATCAGGCAAGATTCTGACTCTGCCTTTACCAGCTGTATGACTCTAGAAAATTAACAAATACCCATAGACCTCAGTTTCCTCTTCTGGAGAATGAATTTATAATTCCTACCTTGATGAGTTACATGTGGATTAGATTAACCAATATGTGCAAAGTATCTAGTATGTAATAGGTGCTGAGCAAATATTATTGCCTGTAACTCTTTCTTAATCATTGCTTAATTTAAAACAATTTAAAATGACTACTGTTTTTGAAAAAATAATTTGTAATTATATAAAATTCAAGTCATATACAAAAGTACAAAGAAGAAAGTAACAAATCATGAAATTTCCTACCACCAAAAGAAAAAAACCAACAACCTGTTTTTAGCATTATGTGATAATCATTTCATACCTCTTTCTGTGCAAATATGTAATTTAACAAGTAGATAGACAAATAGATTAAAAATAACTTTACAGAGGTGCCTGGGTGGCTCAGTCAGTTGAGCCTCAACTCTTGATTTCAGCCCAGGTCATGATCTCAGGGTCATGAGGTTGAGCCCAGGATCAGGCTCCGAGCTGATCCCTCCGATCCTACCCCCTGCTCTTTCTCTCTCTCAAATAAATAAATAAATAAAATCTTTTAAAAATAACTTTACATATTTTACATATATTTTAAATACATATGTTAACTTTAATTTTGCTTGATATAACAGAAGCAAATGAAACTAATGATGGGGGATTTTCTGAACTTCAGATAAATGCTTATGCACAAGTGGTATTTGTTTCTTAAAGATTCATTAAGGTTATATAAAAGATAATGAAAGTATGATGATTCTTTTTAATGTGCAGTTTTCATTTTAGCTCATATGTGCTTTATTTCCCGAGTCGGTGCATGTTTGAGAGTTTCTGCTTAATGATTTTATACATGGATGACATCTTTATGAGTGGAATATTCTAGATTCCCTTCCTTTGCGCTATGACTCTAGTCTTCCTTTGAGCTATGACTTTAGTATCACCTCACACTGGCTGGCTAGCTGAAGATTTTTCTCATGTGAAGGTCATGCTTTCCTGCCCAAAAGCCGGTGGAATGCTTTCTTTATCCTTGAAGTTCAATAGCTTAGCGAGGATTGACTCTGGGTCAGTCATTCTATGTTAATTTTTCCAGGTATATGCTGTGCCCTTTGACTGCTGATTACACTCTTTTATATCTCTGCAAACTTTTCCTGTTTCATTTTTCACATTCTCTACCTCAGGGCCACCAGTTAACAACCTGGATTGCCTCTTTCTTTTTCTTTTTTTTTTCAAGATTTTGATTGATTGATTGATTGATTGATTTGACACAGAGAGAGATTGAGCACAAGCAGGGGGAGCAACAGGCAGAGGGAGAAGGAGAAGCAGGCTCCCTACTGAGCAGGGAGCCTGATGCGGGGCTCGATCCCAGGACCCTGGGATCATGACCTGAGCCAAAGGCAGATGTTTAACCAACTGAGCCACCCAGGCACCCTGGATTGTCTCTTTCTAATTTCCATAATCAATAATTTTTGGTGGGTGCTTTAATCTATTTCTTTTATCCTCTAATATTCTTTTATTCACTCTGATTATCTCAAAATTAATTTTTATTTTTGATCATATTGATTCTCTTCCTTGTTTCTAATTGACTAGATTTTCAATGGTGGTATTTTGGTCCTCTCTTTGCTTCCTTGGTTCTATAATCTTCCTTTCATCTCCTTTTGTGGTGTTGTTTTCTTGTCCCTGTGCTCTTATTTTCTGATTCATCTATAGTGCAAAGCACTTGTAGGGACATTTTCTTCTAATTTTGGGCTATGTTTTCTTTCCAAACAGGGTCCTAAATGTTGTAGCATCTGTAAGATTAGTCCTCTTGTCTGTCTACGTCCTTTGGCTAGGTGATTTCTTCTAACCTTTGACTTTGGATGCTATGTATATGTTAATAACTGGCATATTTATACCTTAAGAGTACACCTATCTCTTGAACTCAAATTAAATTTCAATGGATTCCTTGCTATTTCCACTTGTATATTTAATATGCATCTTAAAAGCCAAATGTCTTATAGAGAACTCTTGGTTTTCATTTCTTGCCTCCCATTCACTTGTTCCTCCCTCAATGTTCTCATCAGAGTAAATGGCACCAATACTCACCCCGTGGCTCAAACCAAAGGCCTCAGAGTCATCCTTTTCATGTCCCACATCCAATCCACTACCAAGTCTTGATATTTCTACCTTCCAAATGTGGCCTAGCATTCTGCATGTCTTTCATCTCCACTCCATTGTCATTTTTTTCCTGGACACTGCACTGATGCTTAGCTGGCCTCCCTTCTTCCACCGTTGCCCCCATACAATTGATTTTCCACTCAGGAACCAGGATGTGGTGGTTTAAAACATGTCTGCAAATTCTTTGACACTGTCATCAAGAGAGGGAACCTAGTTCCTTTTCCCTTAAACGTGGACTTAGTCACATGCCCATGACTTCCAAGCCCAGGTCATAAAAGATGATATAGCTTCCACCTGGCTCTCCTGGGATGGTTTCTCTTTCAGTTCATTTGCCATCCCTCAAGAGAGCCCAGCCCACATGGACAGGTTGCATATAGATGTTCTATCAGACAGCCCTAGCTAAGGTCCCAGCTGACAGCCCACCAGATACTTGAGCCAAGAAACCTTGAGATGACTCCAGCCACAGTCAATATTTACAGGCAACTACATAAGAGACCTGGAGCAAGAGCCACCTCATTGAATCCAATCAGCCTCCAGAATTGTGAGAATAAT
Organism: Callorhinus ursinus; assembly: GCF_003265705.2. Classification (NCBI taxonomy): domain Eukaryota; kingdom Metazoa; phylum Chordata; class Mammalia; order Carnivora; family Otariidae; genus Callorhinus; species Callorhinus ursinus. Next base: position 8,976,430 of record NW_027397117.1, on the reverse strand, counting down.
AATGATAATAATGAGTGTTGCTGTTATTTTATACCACTAAGCTTGGAGTTGTTTGTTATACAGCAATAAATAACTGATACACAGAGTGATTTTCAAATATAAATGATATTATGTTACTCCTCCACTTGACAACATTTAATGGTTTAGAATTGAGTTTAAAATAAAATAAGAAAGAATGAAGGGGAGTAAATCTGAGGGGGAGACAAACCATGAGAGACGATGGACTCTGAAAAACAAACAGAGGGTTCTAGAGGGGAGGGGGGTGGGGGATGGGTTAGCCTGGTGATGGGTATTAAAGAGGGCACGTTCTGCGTGGAGCACTGGGTGTTATGCACAAACAATGAATCATGGAACACTACATCAAAAACTAATGATGTAATGTATGGTGATTAACATAACAATAAAAAATTTAAAGAAAAAAAGATAAGATAAAATAAAATAAAATAAAATAGAGCAAATCCTAGATCTGGTTCTGCCTGCCATCTCCTAACCCTTCCCTCTTGCTCATTGTCCTCCAGCCACATGGGTTTCTTTTCTGCTCCTATAAATACCAAGTGTTTTCTCTCCACAGAACCTTTGCACATGCTCTTCCCTGCATGAAATGGACTTCCCATGCCATGGCTAGATCTTTCTCCTCTTTCAGGCCTCAGCTCAAGCACCAGCTCTACAGAGTATTTCTCTCTCACCTTGTCTAATCCTCCTTCCCATCACATCACCCTTCTCAGTTCCCTCAGAGCAGAGGGAACTAATCTAATCACATTTAAAAAATTAGCTTGTTATTTGTTTTTTAAATTGCATGTCCTCCTCCCCAAGTTAGAACATAAACACTGTATGGCAGGAGTTTCATCTTGTTCCTTCTCAGAACCTAGCATAGTGGTTGGCACGTAGGAAGCGTACGGTAAATGTCTTTAGAATGAACGAGTATCAAGGGAAGATTTTGGGATTTGCCACCTTTACATGGAAATCCTACCTACCATTGACACATTTCATCTGATGGTATTTCCTATTTTTGAGTCTAAACTAATTAAAAGGGAATAACCTTTTGCTGGTTGTCATCAATCACTTTTATTCATTCATTCACTCATTCATTCATTCATTCGTTCATCAAGTACAAAATTCCTTCTCCCAGAAGGTGGGGGTAAACAAACAATAACCACTAAAGATATAACGTAAGGTTAGGATATGATAAGTCCATGAAGAAAAATAAAGCAGGGCAAGGGGATAGAGAGTGAGGGGGCACTGCTCAGATGGAAGGATTAGGAAAGGCCTCTCTGAGGAGGTGAATTGAGCAAAGACTTGACTGAAGTGAGAAACAGAATCACGTAAAGATGTGAGAGTCTTCCAGCATGGAGATCAGTAAGTGCAGAGCCCCTGAGAAAAGAGCATGCCTGGTGTGTTTGAGGAATAGCAGAGAGACCAATGTGGCCGGAGCAGGAGAGAGAGGCAGGAGATGAAGTCTGAAGGGTCATGGGGGCCTGTCAGGAAGAGTTTCTGAGCCCCTAGTAAGGTCTTTGGTTTTTATTCTAAGAATATTGGAATTGTTGGAGGGTTGAGTAACTAGTCTTTGTTTTAAGAACATTCTAGCTGCTTGTTGAGAAATTGGACATGGCGGGACAAGAGAGGGAGCGGGACGATGGTGAAGAGCTACCACATCAATTTCCTTTGATCATTCCAGGCCAAGTTTTGAGCAGGGCCTCGGAGAAAATATGACCCAACCCAGATCCCTTCATCTTCACATTCAGTGCCTGTGAAGGCCCAGTGAGGTCAGGCTGTGGAGGCTTCTTGGGAAATCACTGGCTTCTCAAACCAGTATCTTCATTCATTCCTTTGATGTTGGAGACAATGGCCTGTGTCTCAGCACACAACTGCTGCATCCGATTGCAAACTGAGCGGAGTGTCTTTTAGCTCAGGAGTGTGTGTCTCTCAAGAGTTCACAGAAAGAGAAATCATTGTTGCAGGCTCCCCGCTGAAGTGTATTAGTTATGACTCAAAGCAGCCCTTGGGCAGCAGTGGGTTTCTAAACAATGAATGTTCCCCCTACACCTCTTTTCCCAAGTTTGTCAGTGAAACCCACACTTTGAGAGGGAGAAAGAAATGGGAAAGAGAGAACAAGAAACCAACCAGACTGGTTGGCATAAACACTAAGTTCCTTAAAATTATTTTTTACTTTCTCTAATAACCTTTGAGTTTTTTCTCAGTTTCTTTGTTATGTTTTTTAAAAGTTTCCAAATGGTATTTTAATTGTTTTCCTTCTCAGTAAATTCGAACATTGAGGGTCTATTCTGTCATGGAGTGAAGCAAAAATTATACACTTGGGAAACCATTTGTAAATTATTGGATTATAGAAAGGAAGGGTACAAGACTGGAGACAAGGCAGAGGGGGGTGTCACTATGGCTGTGTCCCTCTGTTCCTTGCCACCTCCTTAGTCTCCTGTCGCCCATGTCATCCCTCCCCCCCTCACCCCACCAAGGACTGCTCTCCCAGCATGCTTGTTAAGTGGCATAGTATGCAAAGTGAGGGATTACCAAATGGGATATCCAAAAGGCATAATTCTTGGCTTCACAGAGTTCATTTTATTTAATTTGTCTACTCATAAAATTCATTAAATGTGCACATTATCTGAGGGCTTCTGAATATCTACACCAGCAGGTGCCTGGGTGGCTCAGTTGGTTAAGCGACTGCCTTCGGCTCAGGTCATGATCCTGGAGTCCTGGGATCGAGTCCCGCATCGGGCTCCCTGCTCAGCGGGGAGTCTGCTTCTCCCTCTGACCCTCCCCCCTCTCATGTGCTCTCTCTCTCTCTCATTCTCGCTCTCAAATAAATAAAATCTTAAAAAAAAAAAAAAGTTAGTGTGGGCGCCTGGGTGGCTCAGTTGGTTGAGCGACTGCCTTCGGCTCAGGTCATGATCCTGGAGTCCCGGGATCGAGTCCCGCGTCGGGCTCCCTGCTCGGCAGGGAGTCTGCTTCTCCCTCTGACCCTCTTCCCTCTCGTGCTCTCTATCTCTCATTCTCTCTCTCAAATAAATAAATAAAATCTTTAAAAAAATACCTACACCAACTGTTAAACACAATGATGTTATTAGAGTATTAAAACAAGCTTCGTATTGCATGGAGCACTGGGTGTTATACGCAAACAATGAATCGTGGAACACTACATCAAAAACCAATGATGTACTGTATGGTGATTAACATAACATAAAAAAAAAAGAACCAACAAAAACAAAAACAAGCTTCATTTTGTAACTGTGAAGATAGGCAGCCAGGATGAGTGAGTTGTCCATAAACTGGCGCAATCTGGCAGCAATATGGCAGCAATCTGGAGAACACAAGGCCCTCTGCAGGCGCTTGGTTAGAGCGTGTGGACTGGCTGCATGGTGGCATGCATTCCTTCTCTTTCACCTGCCAGCTCAGTGACTGATGCCACATGTCATACTGGCCATCTAACCTGGGGACCTGGGAGCCTTCTTTGGCTCTCCTTTCATGCTCCCCACTAGATCTGCTTGTTCTCCAAGTCCTATCTGGTTGTACCTCCAGACCATCTCTCCTGTCCGCCTCCCCTCTCCTTCAGCCCACGGCCACTGTATCAATCTCGCTATCATTTCCGGCCTAGAGTACTCCCACTTAGTGTCTTTTAAACTCCTTCTAATCAAAGAGAGCTCTTTACAAAACAGCTAAATTTAGACACTTAGAATTATCAGGCACTGCCTTATAAGTGATCCACGTAGCATTTCTGTATGTTTAAAATGTTTAAGCAATTCTAATTACCGTATGATCCCAAAAGGACACAATTTGACCCTTGAAACTCATTGAGTGGTAAGCATCAAATATGCATGGCTTTTTATATGTCAACCACACCTCAATAAAGTGGGGCTAAAAAAAGACACAACTTTAAAGAAAACAAACTGTGTAGGCACCTTTTTCATTAACTTTAATCGTCATTAACGTACTTCAACTGTGATCTCATCAGGACGTAATGAAACTGATCATTTGTAACCCACTGGATTTCCTTAGACCCCAAAGCTAGTGCTAATGCATTTTACCATATCTAGAAGTGGAAAATCATTTTCTCCTTCCACTTTGCTGAAGTTGCTCCCCAGCATATTTAGTTAAGCTTCATTCTGGTTCACCAGAACAAAGGCATCCCTGGCTGTCCTAGAGTGAATGCTTGCATTGTCTGACTTTATTGTGTCCTATTTCTGTGGGGGAAATTCCAGAGGTGCTGGGGGAGCAGATTTGACTAGCTCACAGCTTTCCTTCCTAACTAAATACTTGAGGAACAGGCGTGGATTTAAGAATATAAGAGATAAGCCAAAGTAGGGCTTGGAATCCTTTCTTGTGCTAATTATAGAATTGGAAGGGAGAGCAGAGAAGCAAAAACATGGACCTGCCCCCAGCTTTCTTGGGGATTTCCCCAGTTCCCACCCGAGTCCTTTTCTCTCTCCTTCCTCCCCTGTCTTCCTTTCCCCTCCTCTTTTCATATTCTGGGAACCAAAGGGAAAAGATGTTAATCTTATTTCCATGGGCAATATTTTAATGGAGGGGAGTCCAATAAACACTATTTCTGATAAAAATCCCTGCTCAACTTTCAAAATGTTGCTTTCTTCACACTCCATTTTTTCCTTTCCTTATCTCTTAGCTTCCAATTTCATGAAACATCTCTGGGTACTCCTTTCCTCCTTTGACTCTTGGGTCTTTTCTATGTGCTGTCTTGTATTTCCATGTTGTTTATTTTGCGTTGGGAATTAGAAGCTAAGTTTCAGGGGCACCTGAGTGACTCAGCTGGATGAGCATCCAACTCTTGGTTTCGGCTCAGGTCATGATCTTGAGAGTCCTGGGATCAAGCCCAAGTCAGGCTCCACGCTCAGTGCAGAGTCGGCTTAAGATTTTTCTCTCTCCCTTTCCCTCTGCCCCTCCCCCATGCTCTCTCTCTAAAATATACAGATAAACCTTAAAACAACAACAACAAAGAGCGGAGCATGTTGGGAAAATGCAGGATGCTTACTGTGAAATTTAAAAAATAATAATAAACAATAAAAGCTAGGTTTAATTTGGGCTGAGAGAAAGTATATAGAAAAGCAGACATTGTGACTAATGAATCACTTTACCTCTGAAGCTTGAGAGAAAGAAGGAAAAGAAAGGAAAAGAAAAGCAGATGAATTACTTCCGTCTCTGCTAGCATAGATACCAAATATCTTTTCAGGTTCCTTCCCTACTTCACCTGTTCCCTGACAGTTGGTCAGTTGTAAAGTCTCATACCGAGTGGGAACAGTCAATGCTCTCCTCCAGTTTGAATGCTTTTTGTTTACTTCAAGACCAAAGTAACTCTCACCCCTACTTGATGAGCCTGGTCTTTATTCACCTAACTAGGAAAAATACATGTGTTCTTTCTGTCACCTTAGGCCTCTGGGGAAGGAGTTTGGAGCAGGGCCAAGCCATCCTAGCCTTTGCCCTCAATTGCACCACAGAGTGGAGAGTCTCTTAGTTCAGGAGTTTGTGCTGCTCAAGAGTTTGCATAAACACGATGTTGAGAAATACCTCTGGCTGGAGTGGGTGCAAAAGGCAAAGGACGGACTGTTCCCCTGAGATGGAGACATTACCAAGTTGGCTTTAGCTGTTCCATATTGGACCCCTAGTGGGAATAGCTGATCTAAGTGTCATTCTTCTCCGACTAATTAGTGAATTACTTAGCCTCTTTGGAACCCAATTTCCTCAACTTCAAAATTAGGGGTGAGACCACATGTTCCCTAAAATCTTTTCATCTTGGCTGTTTTATGAGTTAATTAGTGAGATTTGTTTTGCAATAAGCACCCACCCAAAATAGTTCTGTCGTCCTCAAGGTAGGCCTTATGTGTGTTCCTATAATCTTGTAATCAACCCAAAATAAGGGGTGGGTGGTATTCGAGGGAAAGAATCCTCCTTCCTTCCTTCCTTCCTTCCTTCCTTCCTTCCTTCCTTCCTTCCTTCCTTCCTTCCTTCCCTCCTTCCTTCCCCCTTCTTTCCTCCCCCCCAATGACTTCCTTCCCTCCCTCCTTCCTTCCCCCTTGACTTCCCTTCCTCCCTCCCACCTTCTTTCCATCCTAGCTTTATTGCTTTCTGATAACCTGAATTGTCTTTTGAGACTAGAGCTGACATTTACAAATAGCCATTTGAGCTATAGGTCTTGTGAATAAGTGAGTGGTCAAGCATGAGGCCACAACCTTGGCTACAGCAGTTTCCCAGAGAACATGCTGTGAACTCTGAAATGCTGCCTGCCAGTCATGAGGCCACAGTTCACATTTCTTGCCAAATTCAGAATTCTATATGAAAATTCCATGGAAAAATTTTTTCCAGTGGAAAAAAAAATTCCATATCCCTAATGTCAAAAGAGTAAAGCACTAGGGCCTTCTCTTTTGTTTGATCTGTTTATTTTCTTGGATCTGGAATTTTTATTTTATTTATTTATTTTTAAAGATTTTATTTATTTATTTGACAGAGAGAGACACAGCGAGAGCAGGAACACAAGCAGGGGGAGTGGGAGAGGGAGAAGCAGGCTTCCCGCAGAGCAGGGAGCCTGATGCGGGGCTCGATCCCAGGACCCCAGGACCATGACCAGAGCCAAAGGCAGACGCTTAACGACTGAGCCACCCAGGCGCCCTGGATCTGGAATTTTTAACTGCTGACTGGTTTTGGTAATACTAGATACTCCCACTGCGTTTTTTCTTTTGCTGATTCGTCCAGCTGCTTAGAGAGCTCTTTTGTGTTTTATGTGTCAAAATATGTAAACTAACAGTTGCAGAAACATTCTACATGTTTCAGGTTACTTTAAAAATTAGACTCCCTCCCAAAATTTTTTTCAGTAGGATCCACACCCAGTGTGGATCCCAATGCAGGGTTTGAACTCACAACCCTGAGATCAAGACCTGAACTGAGAGCGAAAATTGGACACTTCACTGTGAGCCACCCATGCACCCCTAGACCAAATCTTTTTTTACAATTTACTTTACAGCTTTCATCAAAGCAGTTGACCATCATTTAAAGAGAATAGAATCTTCTGACCTTTCCACCATTCTCACAGGTTATAGGGTGCCTGCATGGGCATGGATGAATGTTACAGGCAGGCGGTTTCTAGCCCAAGTATAACAAGGATACCATTTCTAACCATATCACTGTGCAGATGTAGAATGATAAGCTATGTGGCAGGGAGCTATATCAGGAATTCAGGCAGCATGTGGATGGCTAGATTTACAGGGCCTTTTCATTTCAGAAAATTTTACCTTTCCGTGATTCTGACCCCCTCCTTACCTTCAATATACGTCTATTGCAGGCAGCTTCCGACAAGGTTCCCAGTAATCTTGCCTCTTGGTTTTGACTCCTTCATATAATGCCTTCCTCTTAACTGTGGGTTGGACCTGGTGATTTGCTTCTAAGGGATGGAATGCACAAAGGTGATGAGATATCACTTCCATGACTAGGTTACAAAAGATTGGGACTTCCATCTCACTAGCACGCTGACACCCTCTCTCGCTTTTTCTGCTTGCTCATTCTGATAAAGCAAGCTGCCATATGGATGGCAAGAAACTGAGGGTAGCCTCCTGAATAGAGGCCCTTAGTCCAACAACCAGTGAGGAAGTGAACCTGCCAAAACCACGTAAGGGAGCTTTGAGGCAGATCCTTCTGCAGTCAAGCCTCAGATAAGACTGCAGCCTTGGCTGACAACTAGATGCAGCCTCGTAAAAACCCTGAGAAAGGGACACAGCTAGGCTGTGGATTTCTGGAAGCCTGGACTCCCGGCTGAGAGAAACTGGGAGGTGATAAGTATTGTCGCTTGAAGGCGTGAAGATTCTAAGGTTGGGGGTAATTTGTTGTGCAGCAGCAAATAGCCAACACATCATCCAAAGTGGTCAAGAATCCTCACTCTCTTAACATTGTTTCCTCTTCCACAACTCCTTCTTGTATGTCAAGTGTTTCGTTTACAGGTTTAATTTTATGGAAATTTGCTATTAAAGGGGCTGGACTCAGTCGTTTCATAAGTTCCCCTCAGCTGTAAATTTCAGAGTCAAATTCTTTGCTCCCCCCAAAAAAAGAATCATTCACTTTTTCATCCTCATGAAAGAAGGGCGATTGGCCACAGTTGCGGGCATAAGAACTAAATACCTGGGCAGAGGGCTGCTGGTGTGAGCTGCTTCGAGAGCAGGGCATGCTGCCTGACCCCTGCAAGCTCCCTTCGCCTCCCCCTCCGGGGAAGCGCAGGGTCCTCACGGCCAGCCTCCCACCTGGGTGGGCTCCCCCTCAAACGCTTACCATTTGTTCTTATTGTGGTTCCTGTCTTGTAGCATTACTAGAGACATATCTGTGATGCCTTTCTTGATTCTTTTGAAAGAACATTTGAACTTAGAGTTAAAATGTGCCTGAATCCTCCCTTCTGTTGAGGGCATTGAGACAGAGGCAGGTTAAGTGGTGGCCAAACCCTGGATTTCCTTCCTTCAAATGTATGGTAGGGCATCCTTAACCCTGAAGTAGCTTCATTGGGGAATGAACTTTAGGCCTCCTAAGCTTAGGAAGATGGCGTTGCTACCAGGACTCCCTGGATGGCCTGACTTGGATGTTTCATTCTGCTGCCTAAATTCTCCTGGGGAGGGGTGCCTGGGTGGCTCAGTCGTTAAGCGTCTGCCTTCGGCTCAGGTCATGATCCCAGGGTCATGGGATCGAGCCCTGCATTGGGGTCCCTGCTCAGCGGGAAACCTGCTTCTCCCTCTCCCTCTGTCTGCCGCTCTGCCTACTTGTGCTCTCTATCTCTGTTAAATAAATAAATAAAATCGTAAAAAAAAATAAATTCTCCAAGGGAGTTTCAAAAGTGATACTGTTGGCTTTAAACTCTTCCCTCTTTCCTTTTCTTCTATTTCCCTTCTTTTCTGTCCCTTTCTCCCTCTCTTCATACCTTCCTCTATCACCTGCTATAGGCAAAGCCATTAAAAGAGGTTTTTTCTTTTTTCTTTTTTGCTTTTACAAAAACCAGATTGATGTATCTCAATTAAAAATGTGAACAAACAACACATTCCAGAATTCTTTCTTTCTCAGCCCCAGGCATTCTAAGGAGGCTTGATTTGGAGGTTACAATCTGTGGCCAGAGCCTGGTTGATGGGTTCTCTAGTGTATCGTGGAGGTTGTTGTGGAGTAACGGATTTCCTGGGGCTGCGTCAGCCTGTGGATAGATGGAGGTCACACTGATAGTCATGAATATCCCAAATGTCTCTGGGTCTAACTCTCAACTACTATCATAGGATCATCCTTCCACCATTAAGGGGAGTCTCCTAGGGTGTCTTACTGGTACTCCTGAGAACAGGCAGGTTTGCTGCCCCAGGGTATCCCCCAGACCCCCGCTCTGGCCTCCTTGGTTGATGTCCACAGCCCCTTGGTAGGCCTGACCCCTGCTGGGCTAGTGACATCCTTGTAGAAACTTGTATCCCTTCTGAGAGCACAGTGCTCTGAAGCTTCTGGAGTTAAAAAATGTTTAAAAGTGCCAGTATTGGTCAAAGCCTTATGGGCAAGCATCACAATCAACTCAAGCTGATTAGTTTTTTTAAGATTTATTTTCATTTATTTGAGACAGAGAAGGGGGGAGCAGAGGGAGAGAGAATCCTCAGGCAGACTCCCAGCTAAGCGTGGAGCCCGACTTGGGGCTTGAGGCTGGATCCCAGGACCCTGAGATCATGACCTGAACTGAAATCAAGAGTCGGCAGCTTAACCGACTGCGCCACCCAGGCGCCCCAACTCAGGCTAATTTAAAAAGAAAAGGAACTTCTTATTACAACAATACTGGATATTGGATGGTTTTCAAAATTCCTGAATGGCCAGAGAAAACATGATGGGAAGCTCTATAGACAGCAGCAAAGGTCCAGGTCCTATCTGGGGGCTCTTACGGTGAAGAAACCCCTCTCCATGATGCCCTGGCAGGACACCTGGCCTGTCCCCACTGACACTAGAACCCTGTCACTGTCACCTCCAGAAGACACTAGATGGAGATGTGTCTACTGTTCCTGACACAGGCCGGTGGGTCTGCCCATACCCCACCTCCAGCAAAGCTGGGAAAAGCAAGTGTCTAGTGTTTTCAGCTCTTTCAGTGGGAGGTAAGCTCTGCCTCCTTAGGTGGGACATTGCCCAGGGTAGGAGCAGTTTAGATCCTGGGTACCTGGGATCTCCCCCTGCCCCACCTGACACTCCAGCCTTCTCTGAGCCACACAGCGTTTGTGCACCGAGGTGCATGGTGTGGACCCCAGCGCCCATAGGATCACTTGGGAGAACAGCTCCTTCAGCCTGAGCTGTGGCCCCTCCCCACCTCCTCCAAAACACCTGCTGAAATCTGTTCCTGGAGCAGCCTTCTCACCCAGCCAGGGTAAGAGTTTGCCCACCGTACTGGACATCAAGGAAATCATGGAAACTCTTTCCTAGATACATGGAGCATTTCCGCTATTTTCTGCACAAGCAAGTGGTTGAGGGGATCCCAGTTGGTGTGACAGAGTATCCTGGAGGCAGCGGTGGTACTTAAATGTGTCCCGTGTCTGGGCCTAAGTGGTTCCCTTCCTCCCAAGTATCCATCTGCATCTACTGACTTATATAAGGGGGGGCCCTGGAAAAATCAGCTTCAACCTTGTTCACAATTTAGAGCTATATGAATTTGTAGGAAGGATTTGTTGGGACCAGTGGAAGCAGACTTATGGAAATTATCAAATTCCTAATGGCACTTGGTGTGGTAGCCAGATGTTTAAGTGGGCCAGGCTAAAGAGGAAAGAGCAGGTGGACCTAGGAAACAGCCTTGGGTCTGATGTCAGAAACCATCCGAGGAGTGTTTTTGCTCCAGGGAGAGTGACCATATCTGTCAGTTAAGAAAACAGTTTTACTACTCTCCATCAGTTTGGGGCCCAAATAATAGTGTCCCAGCCTCCCCAAGTGAGCTTAGTACTGAGGGAGGGAGTTGTTTGCTTATTTGATTCTGTTATTTGCTTTTCATGGACATTAGTGGCTGGGGGAATCAGCAGGCATTTGCCCCTCAGGGAGAGGGAGAAGCAGACTCCCCGCTGAGCAGGGAGCCTGGCATGGGGCTCAATCCCAGGACCCTGGGATCCTGACCTGAGCCGAAATCAAGAGTTGGTGGCTTAACTGACTGAGCCACCCAGGCGCCCCCCTCACAACCCTATTAAGTAGATATTATTATCATCATCTTCCTTCTACAACTCAGCCTTGGACAGGGCATGTGGCAGATTGCATGGTCCAAAGATGGCTGCCACAGCAATATCTCTTAACCCACATGTTATTCTGCAATGTGACTTGGGTCCTCCTACCATTGAAACATGGGGTCTGTTCCCCTCCACTTGAATCTGAGCAGACTTCTGAATCTCTTGTAACCTATAGAATGCAGCAGAAATGAGGCAGTGTGACTTCCAAGGGTCAGAAAGGAGATGCACTTTCTACCTTGTTTACAGAGATACGTATCCTGCAGCCTTGAGCTACCATGGGGCCACCATGCTGTGAGGAAGCTCAAAAGTAACCCACATGCAGTGACCACATAGAGAGGTCCCGAAACTACATGAAGAGGGAGGGAGAGACACCCAGCGAGCCCCAGCTGCTCCATTCCCTGCTGTTCCAGTTCCAACCACTGTCTGATTGCAACCACATGAAAGACACTGAGCCAGCCAAGTCCTTCTGAAACTCCCAACCACAGAAACCATGAGAAATAATAAAATGATTATTGCTGCTTTAAACCATTAAGTTTTGGGATAATTTGTAATGCAGCAACAGATAAGTAACAACTTGCCCAAGGCTTGTAAGTGGTGAGGCTGAAATTTGAGCTCTCAGTCTGGCGAACAAAAAGACAACACATACACGAAAGCACTTTTTTTTTAGATCTCCAGATATACCTGGGGAGGGAAACTGATTCTTGCGTAACCATCTGGTATTCAAAATTCACAAGATCCAGTTATAATTTTATTGTGACCTTATATGTACCTACAAATTGATGAGGGCTGAGATATTCAAATTACATAGGAAAGTCAGACCTTTTTTAACAAAATATGTTTGGCTTCTCTCTAGCATGTGAATGGCAAGAGTCAAAACTGCTTCTCTGGGGCGCCTGAGTGGCTTAGTCGGTTGGATGCGGACTCTAAGGTCATGATCTCAGGGTCGTGGGATCCGTGCTCAGCAGAGGAGTCTGGGGATTTTCTCTCTTTTCCTCTCCCTCTGCCCCACCCCTCACCCCCTCCTCCGCCTACTCGCTGGTGCCGGTGCATGCTCTCTCTCTCAAATAAATAAATAAATCTTTAAAAAAATGCTTCTCAAAGACTCACCCTAGAGGGGAGGGGCTGGTTAAAAAATGCAGATTCCCAAGGGCCACCTGAATCTCTGAATCTGAATCTCTTAAAGGTAGTACCCGGAATCTGAATTTTTAGCAACTCTCCAGGGATTCTTTTTTTTTTTTTTAAGATTTTATTTATTTGACAGAGAGAGACACAGCGAGAGAGGGAACACAAGCAGGGGGAGTGGGAGAGGGAGAAGCAGGCTTCCCGAGGAGCAGGGAGCCCGATACGGGGCTTGATCCCAGGACACTGGGACCATGACCCGAGCTGAAGGCAGATGTTTAACGACTGAGTCACCCAGGCGCCCCTCTCCAGGGATTCTTAAGCAACATTAGAATTTGAAAACAACTGCTCAATGACCAATATCATTTAACCTAGAGAATATTCAAGGTGGGGCTTACTAATTACCCTCCCCAGGAAAATCAGGCACTCACCAACCTTTCAATAGATGTTATTGCCTGAATTTGCCTGATCATAAGGATCACCTGGAGGCTTGGCAAAAATACACATTCCCAGGCTTCTGCTCTGCTGGGAATCCGGTAAGAAGCAACGCCCAGGAATCCGCATTTTACATTAGGTTGTTAAATGTTCTTTAAGTAACTACACAATTCTACGTGCTTCATGTAGTTATTGGAATACATATCAGTTCAATTTGGGATAGCATTTACCCAATATGATAATCTTCACCTTCAAATAGCAGTTTATTTTAAGCCATTGCTTTTGGAAAAATGTAAGTTCACAGAATGCTGCATTTTTCTTTCCTCCATAGAGACCAAGATTAAGATAACAATAGTCAACATTTATTGATCACCTACGATGTGCCAGGCACCATGTATTTAACCCTCCTCAAACCCTCCGAGGCAGTTACTACTGCCATCCGCATTTTACGGCGGAGGGAGGTTAAGTACCTTTCCAGGTGTGTGCGGCTAGTAAAGAGGTAGACCTCCAACCTATGCCCTTAACCTACACAACGCAGCCTCTCTGCCCTTATTCTAGAACAATTACTCTGATGCTCAACATGTGCCTTCATTCAACGTGCTTTTGTGAAATGGATTTCTAATATATAAGAGTTTTATCTTGTGCTGTGTGCAACTCATGGCCAAAAGGTTGCTGGAAGAGGCCTCGTTCCTTCTAAAAAATCTTTTCTGTACCAGCAAGGAAAGATCACCAACAAAATTATTAAAGACAATAAAGCCTTTTGTTAATGGTTTTTGAATTATTTATTCTTGGGCTACCTGTGAATTGTTGAGGAGTTCATAGGGTATCTTGGGAAGTCTCTAATTAGGAAGTTTTAAAATAAACAAAATGATAAAATTTCACAGGAGTTGTGTTTGAAGACAACTGCTTTTAACACATGATGCCACTAGGAATTCAGCATCTTGGCAGGGGTTTATTTATTATGTGTTTTGCTTTAAACAGAAAGCACACACATTGATTAGCTCGAAAGTGTCCTTGTCCTCATAGAGTGAGGAAAGGGTATGCAACAAAAGAAAGAGTGGTGTGCAGGGACAGCTGGCATGTGTCTTCGCTGCTGGCTGGGATATGGACTGTGGGCAAATTAACTCACCTCTTGAGGGCATATGGAGCCTCCTCAGAGAATCTCAGAAATCCTTAGGGAGAGAACCCTGTGAAACCAGGGCTTGCTGCAGTCACACAGATTGACTATTCTTGGTGACAGAATGTGGGAGAATGCAGAGACATTTAGGTAGCCCAGCAGGATGAAAAATGGTCTGGAAATGGCCATGAAGACAGAAAAGATGCCCCAGCCAATCTCCTGCTGGGACTATGGGGAAGACATTGATTAGGTCACAGCAGGTCTCCAGCGAGAGACTCGGTTTGGTGAGTAAGAGAACTGGAGAACTAGAAGGAAAAGAGTGTGTTTCAGTTACTCTTGCTGCATAATGGATAACCCCTTAGCTTCAGAGGCTTAAAAAACAATGTGTTTTTTTTTTTTTTCTTTCATGGTTGTGGGAGTTGACTGGATTCAGCTGGGCGGTTTTCGCTTGGGTTCCTCGTGCTGTTGCTGTGATTGGGGCTGGAGTTACCGCAAAGCCTTCTTCAGTCCCATGTCTGGTGACTAACGTTGGCTGTCAGAGGAGACCTGGGGCTGTGGGCTGGGAGATCTAAATGCAGCCTCTCTGTGCGGCCTGGGCTTCCCCACAGCATGGCGGCCGGGTTCAGAGAGCAAACATCCCGAGAAGACCATGAGGAAGGAGTATCGCCTTTAATGATCTAGCCTCAGAAGGTACAGAGGGTCACTTCTGCCACAGTCACAGACACTCTTGGACTCAAAGGAACATAGACTCCACCCTGACCAGAGCAGGGTCAACATCACAGTGAAGAAGAACATGTGGCATGGGGGAATCTCATTGCAGCCATCTTAGAAAATGCAATCTGCCATAAAGGGTAAGTACAAAATGCAGAGTATTGGATCTTAAGAATTCAGAAATCTGACCATCCAAAAGGATCACAAGGGCCGCTCCTATGGGCAGCTTACACGGAATGGAAGTAAAGGTCATCAGACGTGAGGAAGATATGGGACGATGAGTCAGGGGAATTGCATGGCCATCACATGGCCACTGACATCCTCAGGAAAGCTGAGGACTTGAGAGAGGTATGGTGAAGGCAGAGAGGGCAAACACTATTGTAAAAACTTCTGAGTTTTGCCTTTGGTTCTGGGGGTGGTAAAAAAAAAAAAAAGTAATCCCCGTGGGGAGGACTTCTCTTATTAGATCATAGCACAGGAGCTAAGAACATGGGAGCTAGACTGCTGGCGCTTGAATCCCAGTCCTACAACTTATTAGCTATGTGATGTTTGGCCTCTCCGAGCCTCGGTCTCCTAATCTGTAAACCATAGAAAACAATAGTTCCTACATCAACAGTTGTTTGTCAGGATTAAATGAGTTAATACAGGTAAAGAACTTACAACAGGAGGACAGGGACATGAGGCCTGGCGGGGGAAGTCACAGGCTTCAGGGGTCCTATTGGAGCTCTGGGACTAAGCTTAGGCTATCAGTCAGGATACCTGTGCTGGGGTCCATGGATCTTGGGAGGAAAGGACCTCCATGAAGATCTATCAAAGCGTCCTCAGGCTGCCCCAGCATAGTATGTGAGATAGCAGTGTGCAGATGAAATCTCGGCAGACTTCAGGATTTAACCCTGGGTTCAGCCTACTACAGACCACAGGGAAATAACTCTTTTCACCTTGATGTAGGAACAAGACCTTGGAACTTAGTTAACTGATAGAGTAGAATGGAAGGGGAGAGGCAGTGAATAATCCACTAGGAACAAGCAGAGCATCCAGGTTAAATTGAGAGGTGGTTTCCCAGAGGGAAGCCACATAGGTGGAAAGAGGGAGGGCACTTGAATCAGACAGGCCTGGGTTCTAATTGAAGTTCTACCTCTTTTTTTTTTTTTTTTAACTCCAGTTAGATAGCATACAGTATAATATGAGTTTCAGGTGTACAGTGTAGTGATTCAACACTTCCATACAACACCCGGTGTGAAGCTCTACCTCTTAAGTAATTGAGCAACTTACTTAATCCTCTGAGACTTACTTTTCTCCTGAAAACTGGGGATAATGATACTTGCCCTATACAGATCTTAGGAAGTTTAATTATATCATATCAAGAGGCTGACACAGTGTCCAGCACTTAGATGTGTGCTCAGCCTCTTCACCTAGTAGGTCAGCAGGTCATCTGTATACACAGGATGTATACTGGTCCACTCTTCATCAGTTTTTAAAAATGAGCATTTCCTCTGTACTGATAGTTATGAAATGATATCAGAATCCATTATCCCTTGAGGAATTGGAGGGTGTCATGCTGAGCGAAATAAGTCAATCAGAGAAAGACATGTATCATATGACCTCACTGATATGAGGAATTCTTAATCTCAGGAAACAAACTGAGGGTTGCTGGAGTGGCGGGGGGTGGGGGGGAGGGGGTGGCTGGGTGATAGACATTGGGGAGGGTATGTGCTATGGTGAGCGCTGTGAAGTGTGCAAGACTGTTGAATCACAGATCTGTACTTCTGAAACAAATAATGCAATGTATGTTAAAAAAAAGAAGAAGAAGAAGAAGATAGCGGGGGGGGGGAAGAATGAAGGGGGGAAATTGGAGGGGGAGACGAAACCATGAGAGAGGATGGACTCTGAAAAACAAACTGAGGGTTCTAGAGGGGAGAGGGGTGGGGGGATGGATTAGCCTGGTGATGGGTATTAAGGAGGGCACGTTCTGCGTGGAGCACTGGGTGTTATACACAAACAATGAATCATGGAACACTACATCAAAAACTAATGATGTAATGTATGGTGATTAACATAACAATTAAAAAAAAGAATCCACTATCCCTTGAATGAGAAACTGACACATCCATCCTCTCAATAGGACATTTACTTTGAGTGGTATTTTCCTGAAGGGCCCTGGGAATCCTGGGCTTTCACAGATTCTGCTGTAGAAAGATATCTGACCAGCTGCTTCCAATAGTGACCTACTATATCCTTGCTGTGAACTTCCCCAAACAAAAAATGTAGAGTAGAGCATTCTAACTCAGCAAAGGAGGTTTGGGGTCATGAACGAGCTTATGGAAACATTTTTGGATGGTAGATTAAGCGAACATAGAAAATACAAAAATACTAATACAGAAATATTGGATAAAACGTTCTCAGAAGGGGCACCTGGGTGGCTCAGCCGTTGGGCGTCTGCCTTCGGCTCAGGTCATGATCCCAGGGTCCTGAGATCGAGCCCCGCGTCGGGCTCCCCACTCGGAGAGAGCCTGCTTCTCCGTCTCCTTCTGCTGCTCCCCCTGCTTGTGCTCACTCTCTCTCTGTCAAATAAATTTAAAAAAAAAATCTTAATTAAAAAAAAAGTTCTCAGAAAAAAAACTTCACCACATAGCCAAGCTTGGCAGAAGAAAGGCACATCTCTAGGTGTTGATGAAAGATAGGCCTTAAAACCAGCACAGGGAGTGGAGATGCAGGGATTTGTAGTGACAGTGGCCCTGAGGGGATGTGGCCGTGGATGCTGGCCCCAGAAGCCAAGGTGATGAGCTAGAGCAGAGATCCCTGCCAGACTGAATGAAAGGGAATGGGGAGAGAGTCTTTGGGAGCACAGACTGGGAGGTTTCCTGAATGAGGTAGCATTCAGGCTGGTCTCATTCATTCATTCACCCGTTCACCAAGTACTGTGCCAGGCACTGCACCAGCTACTGGGAATAGCAAAGACCAGCCACTGGCCTCACGGAATTTGCAGTTAGTGGAGACAGATGTTAAGTGAGCAATTACAATGCAGAAGCTCTTTATGCACACTTTTTAAACAGCTTTATTGGGATATAATTCACATACCATAAAAATACACCCTTGTAAAGTGGTTTGAGTATATTCATATAGGTATGCTTCCACCACTGCTATCGAATTCCAGAACATTAAATACCTCCCAAAAGAAACTCAATGCCCATTAGCAGTCCCTCCACATTTTCCTTCACCCCAGCCCCTGGTTACCACAAACCTGCTTTCTCTCTCTAGGAGTTTGCCTATTCTAGACATTTCATTTAAAAGGAATCATACAATATATTATAGCTTTTTATGTCTTCTTTACTAAGTATGTTTTCAAAGTTCATCCATGTTGTAGCATATGTCAGTATTTAGTATTTCTGTGGCCAAATAGTAATATTCCATGGTACGCATATACTACATTCTGTTTATGTATTTGTCAGTTACTGGACATTCTTTGGCCATAGGAATAATGCTCCTATGAACACTCCTGTATAAGTTTGTGTGTGGACACATGTTTTCAGTTCTTTTGGATATATACCTAGAAGTGGAAATGCTGGGTTATATGGTAATTCTGTGTTTAACGTTTTGAGGAATTGCCAAATTCTTTTCCAAGTGACTGCATCATTTTACATTCCCCACCAGCAATGTATGAAGTTTCCATCTGTGCATAAATTTTGACGTTTACATTCTTGAATTGGAAATCAATCTCCCAGAGTTGTGCCCACTAGCGGAAGACCTGGGTTCCCCATTGGTACTGCAGAAAGGCTGATGAACAGCTTTGCCTGTCTGGAAGCAGAGGTGCTTCTTCTCTACAACAACAGGGGCTCTCCCCTATGAGCCCCCAACAGGGACAGCCTCACCTAGCTTCTCCCACAACGTAAGCTCTGTGAGGCAAGGGCCATTGCTTGTCTTCTCCACTATGGCTCCAACTCTTGCAGTTGTTCCTGCACATAGTAGGTGCTCAATAAATATTTGTGGAATAAATGAATCGATTAGCCTCCTGCTTTGTCTGTGCAGTTACCTCTTCCTGCTTCTGGGAATAGCACTTTTTTGTTCTTTGGGAGGACTGCTCCTTCGTAGAATCTCCTATGGGTGTGTGGGGCTGCCATCTTCAGCACTCTTTCTAGCTACAGTGCCCATGGGTGACCTAAGGCTGGTCAACCTGGAATTCTTCATCAGGATTTTAAAAATTGGTTGGAGGGATGATAGGCAGTTCCTCTCTGGTAGGAGAAAACAAAGATGCAAGATGGAGGAAGTACAGTGGTTACTTTTGCTTCTGAATGCACAAAGCTGTCCTGAGAGGACAAAATCAACACACAGAGGTGGGAGATGGGCAGAGAAAGTCCTCATGGGGTTTGAGTCCCTGGCCTGGTGAACTGGGTGTGTGTTACCAGAGTCCTCACTATTACAGATTTTATTTATTTATTTGACAGAGAGATAAAGAGAGCCAGAGAGCACAAGGAGGGGGGGATGGCAAAGAGAGAGAGAGAAGTAGGCTCCCCATGCAGGGCTTGACCCCAGGCCCTGGGGACCATGACCTGAGCCGAAGGCAACGCTTAACTGACTGAGCCACCCAGGTGCCCCAGAGTCCTCACTATTACAACAGAGGTGGGAAAGCCTTCCAGAAGAAAGATATGTAAGCTGTGAATAGGTAGAAGTTTGAAATCTCCAAGGTGAGAGGTAGTGGAATGTATGTGAGGAATTCAAAGTCTCTTCTATTCGGCAAAAAAACACCACTAAGAGAGGGAAAAAGCAAGACACAGTGTGGGAGAAGATATCTGCAATACACATATTGACAGAGGATTTGTATCCAGAATATATAAAGAACTTCTATAATCCTATAAGACAATCTATACTGCCAAGGGTTGGTGAGGATGTAGAGTATAAGGAAAGCTCATACACTGCTGCTGGGAGTTTAAATTGGTATAACCACTTTGGAAAGCTGTGGGATAGTCTGGTGGCCCTGGTGGTACCGTGCTCAGATCTTCCTTCAAGACAGCCACCTGCAAGGGGACCAGTCAGCCAATAGTCCCCAGCTGCCATGCCTTTGGATCCACCCCACTGTTCATGCTGATGCCATGCCTTTTCCAGGCTGCTCCAAAGCAGTGACAGTGTGTGGCAAAGGTACTAGTTCCAGGCCATCCTGGCTTGCAGACAGCTCCTGTGATGGATGGTCTGTATGCTGGCTCCCTGCCAGCCTGGCTGAGACTGCAGGACTTTCCCAGTGGTCAGACCTGCACTGTGGTCTGGAGGTCCTCCGTGGCCACTCTTGCTCCCTCTCTCCTTTATCCTTGGCAGACATTGCTCCCTGTAAATCCCTTGCACATCTAATCCTACCTTGGCATCTGCTTTGTGGAAGGCCTGAATTGACAGAGGCAGTATGTACTAATAGTGTTTGACTCTAATCCCACTCCTGGATGTATTCCCAATAGAAATGAGTGCTTATGTCCACCAAAAGAAGTTTACAGGATGTTCATAGCAACTTAATTCGTAACAGCTAAAACAGGATCAATGTCTATCAACAGTGGAGAGAATGGATAGATAAAATTGTGGTTATGAGAGGAATAAGACAGGGATGTCCACCATTGTTATTTAACATAGTACTGGAAGTCTTAGCCTAAGCAATCAGACAACAAAAAGAAATAAAAGGCATCTAAATCTGCAAGGGAGAAGTCAAACTTTCACTATTTGCAGACAACATGATACTCTACTTAGAAAACCCGAGAGACTCCACCAAAAAATTGCTAGAACTAATACATGAGTTCAGCAAAGCCGCAGGATATAAAATCAACATACAGAAATCTGTTGCATTCCTGCACACCAATAATGAAGCAGCAGAAAAAGGAATCAAGGAATCAGGATTAATCCTATTTACAATTGCACCTAAAATAATAACATACCTAGGAATAACCTAACCAAAGATGGCAAAAGAACTGTACTCTGAACATTTATGAAAGAAATTGAAGAAGACCCAAAGAAATGGAAAAACGTTCATGCTCATGGATTGGAAGAACAAACATCGTTAAAATGTCTATACTACCCAAAGGAATCTACACATTTAATGCAATTCCTATCAAAATACCACCAGCATTTTTCACAGAGCTACAACAAACAATCCTAAAATTTGTATGGAACCGGAAAAGACCCCAAATAGTCAAAGCAATCCTGAAAAAGAAAAGCAAGCTGGAAGCATCACAATTCCAGACCTCAAGCTATACTACAAAGCTGTAGTCATCAAGACAGTATGGTACTGGCATAAAAACAGACACGTAGAACAATGGAACAAAATAGAAAACCCCGAAATGGATCCATGGCTATATGGTGAGTTAATCTTTGACAAAGCAAGAAGGAATATCCAATGGAAGAAAGACAGTCTTTTCAACAAATGGTGCTGGGAAAACTGGACAGCAGCATGCAAAAGGATGAAACTGGACCACTTTCCTACACCGTACACGAAAATAAATTCAAAATGGATTAAATACCTAAATGTGAGGCCTGAAACCATAAAATCCTAGAGGAGAACACAGGCAGCAACTTCTTTGATGTCGGCTATAGCAACCTTTTACTAGACACGTCTGTAGAGGCAAAGGAAACAAAAGCAAAAATGAACTATGGGGACTTCATCAAGATAAAAAACTTCTGCACAGTGAAGGAAACAAACAAAACTAAAAGGCAGCCTCCAGAATGGGAGAAAATATTTGCAAATGACGTCTCTGATAAAGGGCTAATATCCAAAATCTAGAAAGAACTTACCAAACTCAACACCCAAAAAACAAATAATCCCATCAAAAAATGGGCAGAAGACATGAATAGATACTTTTTTCAAAGAAGATATACAGATGGCCAATAGGCACATGAAAAGATGCTCAATATCACTCATCATCAGGGAAATACAAATCAAAACCACAATGAGATATCATCACCTCACACCAGTCAGAATGGCTAAAATTAACAACTCAGGAAACAACATCTGTTGTTTGGAACATCTCTTGGCAAGGATGTGGAGAAAGGGGAACCCTCTTACACTGTTGGTGGGAATGCAAACTGGTGCAGCCACTCTGGAAAACAGTATGTAGGTTCCTCAAAAAGTTAAAGATAGAACTACCGTATGATATAGCAACTGCATTACTAGGTATTTACTCAAAGGATACAAAAATACTGATTCAAAGGGACCCAACGTACCTTGATGTTTATAGCAGCCTTATCACAATAGCCAAATTATGGGAAGAGCCCAAATGTTCATCAACTGATGAATGGATGAAGAAGATGTGGTGTGTATACACACACACACACACACACACACACATACACACACACACACAATGGAGTATTATTCAGCGATTAAGAAGAATGAAATATTGCCATTTGCAATGACGTGGATGGAATTAGAGTGTATTATCCTAAGTGAAATAAGTCAGTAAGAGACACCATATGATTTCACACTATGTGGAATTTAAGAAACAAAACAGATGAACATATGGGAAGGGGTAAAAAAAAAAAAAAGTAGAGAAGGAGGCAAACCATACGAGACTCTTAACTATAGAGAACAAACTGAGGGTTGATGGAGGGAGGTGGTGCGGGGATGGGCTAATTGGATGACGGGTATTAAGGAGGGTACTTGTTATGATGAGCACTGGGTGTTATATATAAGTGATGAATCACTACATTCTATTCTTGAAAACAATATTACACTATATGTTAACTAACTAGAATTTAAATAAGAATTTGAAACAAAAAATAAGATATAAAGTAAAATAGGGGTTATTCATATAATGAACTATAACACAGCAATGAGAGATAACAATAACTATGTACAATAGCATGGATAAACCTCACACACATAATGATGGATGAAAGAAGCCAGATGATCAACAGATCTCACCAAGTCAGGAAAGGAATATAGAAGGAGGGGGGTTGCAGGAGAATGACTTCGCTCAGATTTACGGAAACCACTAGAGAGTTAAGAGTGGTGATCTTTTTGAGGACTGTGGTAGGCAGCCTTTAAGATAACTCCCAGTAATCCCCTCTCCTGGTTTCCATGCTTTTGTGCAATGCGGACTGGACCTAGAGACTAGCATCTTTTTTCCTCCTCTAGCTTTATTAAGAAATAATAGGCGGGTGCCTGGGTGGCTCAGTTGGTTAAGTGACTGCCTTCGGCTCAGGTCATGATCCTGGAGTCCCGGGATCGAGTCCCGCATCGGGCTCCCTGCTCGGCGAGGAGCCTGCTTCTCCCTCTAACCCTACCCCCTCTCATGTACTCTCTCTCTCTCTCTCATTCTCACTCTCTCAAAATAAATAAATAAATCTTCAAAAAAAGAAATAATTGGCATATAACATTGTATAAGTTTAAAGTATACAACATGTGATTTGATATGCATACGTATTGTTAGATGACTACCACAATAAGGTCCGTTAACACATTCATCGCCTCATGTAATTAATTACCTTTTGTATGTGTATGTGCTGAGAATGTTTAAGACTTATTCTCCTAGCAACTTTCAAGCATATAATACAGTATTATTAGCTACATTCACCATGCTGTAACTTCGACCCCCAGAACTTACTCATCTTATAATTGGAAGTTTGTACCCTTTGACCAACATCTTCCCATTTCCCCCACCCTCCAGCCTCTGCCAGTCACCAATCTACTATCTGTTTCTGAGTTTGGCTTTTTTAGACTCCACATACAAGTAAGGTTGTAGAGTATTTGTCTTTCTCGGTCTGATTTATTTCACTTACAGTAGTGTCCTCAAGATTCATCAATGTTATCTCGAATGATAGGATTTCCTTCAGTTTTATGGCTGAATAATATTCCATTGTATGTACAATACCACATTTTCTTTATCCATTCATGCTTTTTTTTAAAGATTTATTTATTTATTTATTTATTTATTTATTTATTTGAGAGAGAGAGCAGGGGGAGGGGCAGAGGGAGAGAAACTTCAAGCAGACTCCCCGCTGAGCACAGAGCCTGCTGGGGGGCTCAATGGTCCTGGGGCTCTACTGTGGAGGGGCTCCTTCGTGGTGGGGCTCCATCGTGGCCATATGATCCCCATTGAGTGGGACCCCGTCACATGGCTCGGTCCCACGACCCATGAGATCATGATCTGAGCTGAAACCAAGAACTGGTCGCTCAACCGACTGAGCCACTCAGGCACCACTTTATCCATTCATCCTTGATGGACACTTAGGTTGTGGACTAGCTTCTAAATAATAGAATAAGTAAAAGTGATTGACTATCTATTCTGAGATTAGATTACAACAAAAACTGTGACTTCTATTTCCCTCTCATTCCTTGCCCTGGGGGAAGATAGCAACTTCTTATGGAGAGGTACAAGTGGCCGGAACTAGTGAAGGACCTGAGGCCTGCCCATGGCGTTTGAGTGAGCTTGAAAGAAGATTCTCCTGCCTTGAAATGCTTGCAGCCCTGGCTGAGTTGAATGCAGGTTTGTGAGAGACCCTGAGCCAGAGGACCCAGCAAAATGGCACCCACATCCCTGACACACAGAAATTGTGAGAAAATAAGGGATTTTTGTTTTAGGCTGCTAAAGTTGGGGTATCTGTTACCCAACAATAGATAATACAAGGACATTGCTTATTACTCAAAATCACTGTATAAAGCTCCTGAATTCTCTTTGAGAGCTGCAACCAGGGAAAAGCTGGCCATCTCCAGGAATGGTGTGTTTCTTTCTTCTCAGAGATGGTGACAATCACACACCAGGAACCTCAGAGCCAAATTTATGGTTCAATTTTAATAATTATGGAAGACCCTATGACCTGCTTATCTGTGTTCTTACTCCTGTTGTTTCCTTTTATTCTGACTGGTCTTTTTCTTTGTCCTGGTTTCTCAGTTCATTTTTACATTTTTCTATATTACATTAATTATGTTAAGCCATCTCAAGTTCACCTTACAGAGAAGCAAGGCATTCATAAATAAATTTTTTTTTTATAAATAATTTAAAAAAATATTTAAGTTTGCACCTGTTGAGCATGGAGGTGCTTGGAGGTTGTGCTGGGGAATATCAGGTAATGGAAACATGGCTCTGGAGCTCTGGGCATTGGCCAGGGTTAATTTGGATTGGGTCAAAAAATATCAAATGTTAGTAACAAAAAAGGAAAATACGATGGCAATTGATCACCACCTCCCAGGGGGAGGGGCCAAGGGCTTACTCAGTCACACTGGGTGGTATCTTTCAAATTTATTATTCATCGCACTCTATTCCCCTAAGGCCCTCAGGCCCCGCCCCGCCCCGCCCAGAGCCCCGCCCCTCTTTCCCTATGACCACGCCCCTCCCCTCGGTCCCGCCCGCTGCGAGCGCCGCACCGCCTCTGTCTCCGCCTGCGGGCCCGGCCTCCCGACGGTTGCGCGCTCCGCCCCCTCCCTCTGCGCCCGCGCGCGCCTTCCCCGCCCCGCGGGGCTCTCTCCTTTCGGGGCGGTTGGGCCGCGCGCCTGTGGGGGCGGGGCCCAGAGGAGGCGGTAGAACCAATGGGGCGCGGCGGCGGCGGCGGCGGTGGCGGCGGCGGCGGAGGCGGCGGCGGTAGCGGCGGCGGCTGGGTCGGGCCCCGACGGGCGGCGGCGGCTGAGGTGGAGGCGGAGGGAGGCGGCGGCGGCGGCGAAGGAGGCGGCGGCGGCGGCGGAGGGGGGAAGATGGCGGCGCCTGTCCTGCTGAGAGTGTCGGTGCCGCGGTGGGAGCGGGTGGCCCGGTATGCAGTGTGCGCCGCCGGGATCCTGCTCTCCATCTACGCCTACCACGTGGAGCGGGAGAAGGAGCGGGACCCCGAGCACCGGGCCCTCTGCGACCTGGGGCCCTGGGTGAAGTGCTCCGCCGCCCTTGCCTCCAGGTAGCCCGGCTTGGGGGAGCGGGCCGGGAGCGGCCGAGCTGGGTGAGGGCGGAGGCTGGGGGTGGGGAGCGCGCGGCGGGAGCTCGGGCCTGGGGGGGGCGGCGGGGACCGGGCCGCGGAGGGACCGACGGCGCTGCGAGCCTGGCCGAGGCTGGGGGCGGCGGCCGGGGGGGCTCCGGCCCGAGGGGCGGCCCGAGTGCAGGCCGCCGGGGTGGAGGTGGCGGGGCCGCGAGACCGGCGAGGAGGGATGAGGTGGCAGAGTGTAGCCGGGAGGCCGGAGCGGACCGGGAGCAGTTGGGCAGGCTGGGGCCGGGCTGCGAAGGAGCGAGAGGGGTTCGCCGATGGTGGGTCGGGTCCCGGCCGACTTGACAGATTTCCTGGTTGTCGCCGGGGGGGGGGGGGGGGGTCAGGAGTGTGGGACCCTGCCTCAGGGAGCGGTGAGGTCACTGCCCATCGCTCGTCCGGGCTCGCTGCAGCCGGAGGCTGTGCGGCCGGCGTGGACTCGGGGGTTTGCATTACCCACTGTCTTCCTGGTGCTAGGACAGGTGTTTCTGTGGTCAGGCCTCTTTGTACTCTGTAGCGCTAATGAGAATTTGCAGACTTCTTGAGATGGTGACATTTGCAGGGAAACACGAATTTGACCCTACTCTGGAAGAAGATACCGGCACTTAATATATCTGATTTCTTGGATTTCCCCCTTGTATATTTCAGTGTGCCGGAGAGGGGGAATTGGCCAGACTTTGGGTCTAGTTTAAGCTTCATTTGCCTAAAATAGGAGTATGTCAAGTGTAGTGATAATGTTTGGGGCATTAGGCTGACTTTTAAACCTTGTTGATTAGTATAATGGGATACGCAGAGAAGATTAAAAATACACGCCTAAGTGGAGGGATTGGTTTGTTTTACTGATAACTTTAGGTTTTTAAAAATGTTGTAGTGATTTATCTGTTACATTCTATTTGCTGCACTAGGTTTTCCTAGGCAAGTTACTTTGGAAAAAAAAAAAGGAATTTACATCTTAAAGTGATTGCCTTTTTTAAAAAAATTATTGAGGAGAGTTCATTAAAAGTAGCAAAAGTGAAAAAAATGACTTCAAAATTGATAGGTTACAATTTTTATAGAGACATACTATGCTTAATATTTCACATTTCTTAACAGTGGTTATATTTGAGCAGTTTCTTTCCCTCCTGTTGATCTGTAAATTGCTAGGTAGACTGTAATGTATAGCTCACTAGTTTATTTTGACCTACATATTGGTGATTACATGAACAAGCAAGTATTGGAGTTTGTCTTGTTAGAATTTACAAACTTCAGGCTGCCAATCTTTTCCATTTAGACAGCTCTATCTCATTTGCCCTTAAACCAAAATCCTGTTGCTTAAGTGGGAAAATAGTCATCATTATTGCTACATTAAACACAATATGTTTAAAATATAGATATTAGTTAACAGTTAAAGTATATCAATGTGACAAAAAGCTCACATTTTTGGTTGAGTATATTTTGAACCAAGTCAATAGACTTTAATAGATTCAGCATCCCTTTGAGAACCACAGAGTGTATTTTATGCAAACATTTTTATGTTTATTTCACTTGCATTGGAAAGGACTTTTATACTTAAAAGTATCTTGGCCCGAAGTTAGTTTAATAAATACATAGTGAAAAGACTATCCAGCGGTATATTACAAGTAATGTTTTAAAAAAGGAAATAAAAAACTAAGAAAAATTAAAAAAAATAAAAAAGGAAATAAAAATAACTTGATACTAGATTAGTATGGAATTTAGGCAAAATTATTACAATTTTAGATTTGCAAGAGTTGTAGTCTATAATAAATTTAACTGGGCCTTTTAACTTGGGGGCGTGGAAAGAATGCTTTATGTTATCCAAATTGTATGGTGACGTTTTTAAAAAAATTTTTTTTAAGATTTATTTATTTATTTTGAGGGAGTGAGAATGAGAGAGAGAGAGAGAGTACATGAGAGGTGGGAGGGTTAGAGGGAGAAGCAGGCTCCTCGCCGAGCAGGGAGCCCGATGCGGGACTTGATCCCGGGACTTCAGGATCATGACCTGAGCCGAAGGCAGTCACTTAACCAACTGAGCCACCCAGGCGCCCACATTTTTAAAATTGACTTGCCTTTAAAAAGGAGTGTTTTAAAAAAAAATAAAATAAATAAAATAAAATAAAAAATAAAAAGGAGTGTTTTTGAACCATGCAATAAGTATAGACTATAAATATTTTCAGTTACGTATCCTATAAGATCCAGGTTTTTGTGCTCTTTTTAAAATTTTAATAAAGTACCATAGAATAATATAAATGACATCAAGTAGAATATTAAAACTGTATATAAGTGTACTAAGTATATATAAGTATGTAAGACTAAAAATAACTGGATCTCTTTATAGTTTCAAATGTGAATTTAATATGTCGTGACTGGAACTAATGTTTAATTGTGTAGCTGTGTACATAAAATATTTTAAAATCGATGCTCGCTAAAGGAGGATAGGTAAGAAATAAGACATGGCTAACAAAAGGAGTAAATAGCTTATTTGCCATAAACAATAAAATTCTTTTCAAGAAATTTATTCGGTTTCAGCCTGTCTATAAACTACTTGCTAAGCTACATGTGTGTTATGTACCAGACATATGTCTATGTGTGTGTGTATATATATATATATATATATATATATATGAATGTATTTAACAGAAGTACAGAAACTTGGAAATTAAAGTGGCTTCAGTCTGATTAATAAACCAATTGTTTTTTAAGTACATAGAATAAACATCGTTAAAAGTTTTTATTTTGTCAGAGTGGCTTTAAATAAAATCAAATTATTGGAGACCTCAACTAATTCTTTTTATTTGACCTACGTATTGATTGCTCCTTAGCAGAAGTATTAAAAAATGTGTATATCTTAGGAAAAGAAAGTCTGAGCCCAGGTTAGAGTGAGTAGAATTGCAGATAAAGGATGAGAAAAGTTATCCAATGAAAAGAATCCTGAGGAAAGTCCTCCCAGAACCCAGTGTTAACTCACATGACTTTGGATTGCTAAAACTCACTTTATTCTCATTTCTCAATCCTTAAGTGTCTTGATCCAAATAGAATAGAGTTTAATGAGAGAATCTTGAGGGTGTGTGTGTGTGTGTGTGTGTGTATCTAAAGTCCTCTAGTATTTTGGGAGGCATCATTGTCTAAGGGAGTAGTTCCCAGATGTTGTATTTTTTTTTCTTTTCTTTTTTTTTAAAAAAGATTTTATTTTTACGTAATCTCTACACCTGATGTGGGTCTTGAACTCACAACCCTGAGATGAAGAGTTGCATGCTCCACTGACTGAGCCAGCCAGGTGCCCCTAGACTTTGGATTTCAAAAATGATTCCCAAATTGGGAGGGTGCAGTGGAGTTGCCAGTTTTGTTTTGTTTTGTTTTGCCAGGTATAGCCAATAAAAACAGCAACAGTAACCCACATCACTAGCTACTTTTGCCATCATTTCATTTATAAAAAGGATATTTTAACTCAATTTGAAAGGACAGAATTTCAGAGTAAAAGACTTTAAATTGAATCATTTAGCTTTATTAAAAGGTTTGCTTTCTTCTTATTTTTCCTCATTTTTATATAAATCAGTAAATAGTCTGTTGCAAACCTGCACCAGCCTCCCAGCCAATAGTAAAAGGCGAAAGATTAAGTAACCCTTCCTGGTGCAGAGCTCAGATCCAAAGATTCTGGGGGGCTCCTAGCTCTGCTACTTGTTAGACTCTGGCCTCAAGCTAGTTATTTATCTTCATGGAGCCTCAGTTGCTTCTTGTGTTAAATAGGGCTATTAAAGCTTACTTTGCCAGATGAATGGTGGGATTAATGATGATTTAAGGAATAAATATCTGGTCAATTATAGCTATTATCATTGATTGGAGGTGTTACCTGTTTTTGCAGTATCTGATAATAAATGCCTTTAAGTAGTGTAACTTTTTTGTTTTAAGTATAGTCATTTATATGTATTTTAGATTAAATTGTTTTAGCATACTTTATTGCTCCTCCAAGCCATAGTATGAAGACTTCAAGTCCATTTAAAACAATTTCAGGGATGCGTGGGTGGCTCAGTTGGTTAAGCACGACTGCCTTCAGCTCAGGTCATGATCCCAAGGTCCTGGGATGGAGTCCCACATAGGGCTCCCTGCTCGGTGGGGAGCCTGCTTCTCCCTCTGCCTGTTCTAACTGCTCTGCCTGCTGCTCTCCCTGCTTGGGCTCACCCTCTCCCTCTCTCTCTGACAAAAAAATGAATAAATAAAATCTTTAAAAAAATTTTTCAGAAGTGTGGCGAGAGGGGCGCCTGGGTGGCTCAGTTGTTAGGCATCTGCCTTCGCCTCAGGTCATGGTCCCAGGGTTCTGGGATCGAGCCCCACATCAGGCTCCCTGCTCGGTGGGAAGCCTACTTCTCCCTCTCCCACTCCCCCTGCTTGTGTTCCCTCTCTCACTGTCTCTCTGCTAAATAAATAAAATCTTAAAATAAATAAATAAATTATGGTACTTTAAAAAAAAGTGTGTCGAGAAAGCAATATAATGTGCAGAATATTCTTTATAGGTATTTTCTGCAAGTTACATTAGACCCCCTTCTGAAAAGGGTTTTTATGTTAATAGTACAAGTGATCTTTAAAGATTAATAGGCTTGACAATGCCAGTTTTATTTTTATTTTTTTAAAGATTTTATTTATTTATTAGAGAATGAGAGACAGAGAACACGAGAGGGAAGAGGGTCAGAGGGAGAAGCAGACTCCCTGCTGAGCAGGGAGCCCGACGTGGGACTCGATCCCGGGACTCCAGGATCATGACCTGAGCCGAAGGCAGTCGCTTAACCAACTGAGCCACCCAGGCGCCCCGACAATTCTACAGTTTTTAAAATTGTAAAACAGTATTTGAAAACCATCAATTCCTCAAAAAATTGCCTTCATTTGCAAAATGTTGAACTAGTACCTCTCTCACATCTTAAAAGAAGTAGTAGTGCCATCTCCTTACTACCCCTTTCGTTGAGATCTTACTTTTTTTTTTTAAGCAAGCTCTACTGCTCAGCATGGGGCTTGAACCCAAGATCAAGAGTCATATGCTCTACTGAGTGAGCCATCCAGGCACCTGAGATCTTACATTTTTAGAATAGAACTTAGAAATCTTTGCTTCTCCTTGCTTTGTCCACCTAGACTCAGAGGTTAAACAACTTGCCCAAGGTAACACAGTTAGTTGCAGACTGGGACTAGAAACCTGGCTTTTAGAGTACTTGTTTAAGGACTGGCCCCCTACAATTTTTTCAGTTGAATTCTTGTATAGATAATGCATTTGCTGTTTCACATTTGAAGATACTAAAGCATACATGCGAATAATCTTTTTCATACCCCTTCACCCAGACATGCAGTTCTCCCTCTCCGTAAGCAGCTGTGAAACTTTCCAGAGCCATTTTATGAGTATACAAGCATAAATAGGACCATATTATTCTTCCCATTTTTAAACATAAAATTATATTACATATTCTGATCTATACCCTACTTTTTGCTAGCAGTCTTTCATCACCACATATTTTTAAGTGTTTATATTCGTATTTGGTGCAATGTTAATAACTGC
This sequence comes from Callorhinus ursinus, assembly GCF_003265705.2. Lineage (NCBI taxonomy): Eukaryota > Metazoa > Chordata > Mammalia > Carnivora > Otariidae > Callorhinus > Callorhinus ursinus. The sequence continues at coordinate 8,945,385 of NW_027397117.1, read as the reverse complement.
TAGTATGTAAAAGAAAATTTGTTCCAGTAGTTTTGACTCACAAATAAAATATTGGTTCTTATGTTACTATTGGTTCTTGGTATGGAAATTTCAGATGCAGTATGAACTTAAAAGTAACTGGACTGCTGTAGTGTTAGAGATAACTGTTAATACTTAAGATAATGCTTACTGTGTGCAAAGTAGTGTTCTAAATGCTTACTTATTTAATTCTCTTAACAATCCTCTGAGGTGCTTTTATCACCATTTTACAGAGGAGAAAACTGAGGCACACAGCATATAAATGAAACTTGATTTAGATAATGCAGTGACAGAGGCCTGATTCTAACCCAAGCAGTCTGTCTCAAGAGTCCGAGTTCTTTATTACTACTTTGAATTCCATTTGGATCTAATATTGATCAAATGATACCCAAATCAGCCAAGTTTTTTAAAACTATGCAAACATGGGTGCCATTTTTTTTTTTTTTTTTACATCTGTATGCCAAAAAATGCCTAGAGTTTGCATTATAGCTTTTACTTGTTTATAGCAATTTGGGGGGGAAAGCAAGGACACTACTATGAAGGTGCAGTATTCGAGAAGTAAGTTTCTAGAGTGTTTGCCTTGTAAGCCTAAACTTGTGAAGATAAGGCATTTGTCACACCTAGTCAGTGAACAGGTATGCAGGGGGGTGGCTATCAGTAAGACTTAACAGAATTGCCAAGGGAAGGAAGATAAAAGGGCATCTAGGCACCTGGGGTGGGGAGGGGAAAAAGTTAGTTTGAATTTGTACTAGGGTGGGGAAGCTCTTTTCTGAGAGAGGTGTTGAGTCATGGATCTACTGTGCAAAGAATCAGGCGAATTGGGCCTGGGGTGTGGTGCTGGCTAAATCACCACACAGAAGTAGGAATTTAAGGGGCGCCTGGGTGGCTCAGCCGTTGGGCGTCTGCCTTCGGCTCAGGTCATGATCCCAGGGTCCTGGGATCGAGCCCCGCATCGGGCTCCCTGCTCCGCGGGAGGCCTGCTTCTCCCTCTCCCACTCCCCCTGCTTGTGTTCCCTCTCTCACTGTGTCTCTGTCAAATAAATAAATACAATCTTAAAAAAAAAAAAGTAGGAATTTAAGAGGGATTCATTTCCATATGATTTGGAAGACGGTAGCTATTTGGGGAGAATAGCAAGTGGTCATATTTGAATGTAACACAGACCCACCTGCATTGGGAAAGGACTGGAATCTAGAGCTTTTCCAGAAAAATGCAAAACCAGGCATTCTTGTAAACCGCATGTTCTTGTAAACATGGACAAGACTTAAAAGCACTGAGCCTTGGGTTTCTCTTCTATATAGTATTTGTACACAAATGCACTAGACTGGTATTAGATTATTAGTTTTCAAAATTTGTTCCCCCAGCTCCTAGTTGTGTGGCAGTGCAGCAGGGATTTCATAAGCGTTTCATTCACATTTTAACATGTTAAACTTTAAAACATTCATAAACATTTATATATACTCAAATGCGTAACATGCTAAATTTTAACACAGTAGAGACCACTGATTTATACTGCCAGGTTATCTCAAAGGAGTTATGCCGGTGAAAAAAAGTGCCAGTCTTAAAAGTTTACATACTATATGATTGCATTTATATAGCATTTTTGAATAACAAAATTATAGCGATGGAGAACAGATTAGTAGTTGCCAGGGAGTTCAGAATGGGGGAAAGGGTGGTTTGGTTAAGGAAGGTAGCATGAAGGAGACTTGTGGGGAAGGAACAGTTCTGTATTTCAGTTGTGGTTACAGGAAGCTACAAATGTGATAAAATTGCATAGAAACGTACATGTAAAACTGGCGAAAGCTGGTAAACTCTAGATTGTACCAAGGTTAGTTTCCTGGTTGTGGTATTGTACTATAGTTATGGGAGATACTACCTTTGAGGAGGTTTGGCGAAGTGTGCTAGGGACCATCCTGTGCGTTTTTTGCAAATTCCTGTGATTTATAGTTATTTTAAGATAAAAAGTAAAAAAGAAAAGGAAAAAAATCAATGTATTTAGAATATTTGAGGGAAAATAAGCAAAAGGAGAAAGTTAAAATTACCCATAATGCCAACACTCAGGATAAAAATCCTTATAATAGAGTTTCTTGCTTTCTTTGTGTTTATACTTGAATTTTTAATTCTGTTGATTAGGATTATTGGTATTTTAAAAATTCAGGCAGTGCTTGTTTGCTCGTGTAAAATTATATCAGCAAATTACTATAGAACTCTCATTGTGTTATGCTATAACGTGACTGCCTTATGCATAATGTACTGATGTCATGATTATTATATATTTTAAGATTTATTATTAGAGATTTAACTTAGAAATGTTCTTTTCCTTAGACTTTTGGACAGGTATAATAAAATCTTTAGACAGTATTAATGTGCTCTTTAAAAAAACAACAAAACTCATCATTTGCAACTGCTAGAGATCCAGAGAGATTTGGATCAGGTTTTTCTTGATACTGCTCAATCAAAACAGAACAAGTCCGACTGCCCCAGTCATCCATAGTTTATAAAGTTTGTGTTGATCAGAAGACCTTCATTGTAAATGTCATGAACTTGAGCTTTTAAAATACACTGATAGAATGAAATATTGCTTTAATCTGTTTTTCATTATAGATCCACATAAAATTTCATTTGGAAAAAAATTTTTTGCTAAAAAATTTTTTTAAACTATAGGGATTATAATCTATACAGTTTCTTTCATTATTAGCATCTATAATTTAGGGGAATTTCAAGGATGCTGTTATCCTGTTGTGTGATTGTTGACCTTTTTAAAAACGTTGTTTTTGAGAAGTAAAATAGTGGAAGATCCATGACAAAATAAGAATTAAAGTGGAGTATAATCAACCCCACTGTTTTTTACAAGTTTGATTTATTTCCACTTGTGCATTGTGCTAATAGTTAAAATCACAGAGATTAGAGCAAAGGGTACCTGGATTGAAATCTCAGTTGCATAACTTAATCTCTCTTTTGTCTCAGTTTCCTCTTCATAAAATGAGGGTAACAGTAGTGTCTAACTCAGGATTATCGTGAATATGAAGTACACCAGTGCACCAGTGTTTATAAACAGTCTTAGCACAGCACCTGGCACAAAAGTAAGTGCTCATAAAATGTAGCTATTATTTTAAAACATGGTTGAGATCATACTATACGTATTTTATATCTTTTTTTCCTAATTTAACATGTTACAGCTATTTTCTCTTGTTCTTAGAAATTCACCAGTAATGCAAGAGAATGTCAGGAGTCCTGTACCCTTGTCTTTGGGTATTCTCATTATTTAGGCCTTCATGAATTTGTTTTATGAAAACTGTCATCTCATTGTTTTGATTTGCATTTTCCCCCAACATAAACAAGTTTTAGTGGCTTTTCACATTTTTATTAATTGTTTGCATTTCTTCTCTTGAGTCTTGCCCATATACATCTTAGAATTTTTTATGTTGATTAGACAAATGCCTTACATATTTAAAGGCTATGGATATTTTATCATTTGTTATTAATATTTTTGCCATTTTAGTTCACTTTCATTAATTTTTATAGTACATAGGTGTTTTGAAAGTGTATGAAAAAAAATTTTTTTTGTAATTTTTTCCCATAGGTTTTGAGTTTAGAAGGGCATGTCTCATTCTGATACCAGATGAATGGGTATTTATGATTTCTTGTAGTTTTGAAAAACAATTCCTTAATCATGTAGAATGTAGCTTACAGGTTAGATGAATCTGTAACCTAATTTTTGTATAGACATATGTTAAATGTTCACTTAAATTTCTTCTGGTGATTGCCTGTTTATACCTTTGCCCATTTATTTCTCTTCTAGGTTGTCTTTTTTTTCTTACTGGTTAGCGGAAGTTCTTCAGGTATCATAATAATTTTTTGTTATATGTATTACATATATTTTCTCGTTTCTCATTTGTCTTTTAATTTCATTAATGGTATCTTTACTCAGTAGAAGTTTAAACTTTTTTATGTGGTCCTGTGTTTGATTTCCTGATAGCTTTTGGGTTTTGTTGTTTTTGTTTTTGTTTTTCTTTCTTTAATCTTGTTTAGTGAAATCGCTAGCATCCCAAGATTTTTTTTTTTTTAACTTTCATGTATTTTGTTTGGATTTTTTTTCATATTTAGCTCCTTTAGTTTGAGTGGAATTTACTTTTGTGTGTGGTGTGAGGTAGGGATCAAACTTTTTTCTAAATTGATAGGCTTTTGCTTAACTCCATGTATTAACTTGACCATATTTGAAATGCCACAAGAATTTCCTTATATACATAGGGCCTCTTTCTGGATTCTCAATTCGGGTCCAGTGATATGTTGTCTGTGCTTCCACTCATTTCCGTTACTACAGTCCCTCTCTCCCCTATGGCTTTAAATAGTAAGTTTGATACCTGATATGAGCAATAATGTTTTAAAATGAGCAAATATGCTCATTTTAAAACATTTCTTGGCTATTCTCATGCATTTACTGTTTCAGGTGAATTTTAGAATTTATTTTGATGAGCTCTAAAAAACAATCCCAATGAGATTTTGATTAGAATTGTACTGAATTTATAGATGAACTTGGGAAAGAGTCAACCTTTACTCACATCTTCCCATCAAGGAACAAACATATCTATTTATTCTGGAGTTGCTAATCTGTTATGATTTTAAACTAGATGCCCATTGTAGTTTTGTTTTATATGTAATTAATGTGGTGCTAGAAATTGAGAAATGTTATGATGGTATTATGGACAGGGATCCCAGTAACAGAATTCTCTCCAGTCTGCAGCCTCTATTTTCAAGTCTATAGGGCCCCTGAGGAAAAAAAAATTGTATTAGATATTTGTACTTGCAAATGAAAAACTTAAGATACTTTGCATTTTATTCTTAACTAGGACTTGGGCACCAAACTTCCAAGACAAAAGACTGGAATAAGTCCAGCTGGGTTCATGTGGAAATGCTTTTTTTTTTCCAATCCAGTTGAGCTTAAATTGTTTCAAACTAAAACAGGCTGTGAGTTGGACCCCTTTCATCCCCTCAGTTCTCAAACATAGCTAGATTTTTTTCCCATGTGATGTGAGCAAAGCCTGCTCTATCTAACTCATTCCTATCAGTGCTCAGGGCCATGTAACCAGAGAGCACATTTGCTTTGGTTGACTGCTGATCTGGCCTTGGCCACATGCCTTAGGCCTTCTCTGCCCAAGTAGTAGGTTTGACCCTGGCTCTCACTTAGAGAAGAGAAAGCCCTCTTGAGGGCTTCCCATACCACTTCAGTCACACGGAAGAAGCAGAAAAGTGAACCCGTACTCGTGTGCTGACCTTTTAATGGTGATTCTATCCAATAACTCACAGACCCAATCAGGGCTTTCAAATCTGTCCTCTTCCTGAGAGTCAGGGAGAAAGACAGTGAGAGGGGCCTTAATTCCTCACTTCCAAAGGTAACACAAAAACTTTCAGCCATTCTCAGAAGCATTGGTTTTTCTTTTGGATTGTTGCTTGTCTCAAATCAACCAGAAAGAGGTGGAGTAAAAACTGGCTTGCTAAGTATTGCACATAACCCATATCCTTTCTTAACTGTGCATCAGCTTGCAGTGGGTGACATTACTCAGGAGACGTTCTCTTCCCCTGCTTAATGGTTCATGACATGTTCTTGATTTTCCTCCTACCACTTAGTTCCTTCTCAGCTTTCTTTACTGGCTTCTCCTGTACCTGCCCGTTAAATGTGGACATACCAGGCATCAGCCCTATACCCTCTTGTCAGTCTTTACCTCAACAGTCACATTCATGTCCATGGCTTCACTCACGGATGAACCTAAAGTTTGTATCTCTAGCCAGGAAATTTATGTCACCAGCCTCAAAATTTCTGTCTCTCCTTTGAACTCTAAATCTGCCTATCTAATTGCCTGCTGGACATCTCTACTTGGATGTCTCCAGAGTACTATAAATTTAACATGTCCACGATTTAATTAATGTTCTTCCCCTGAAAATGCTCTCTTTCTGATCCCAGTGAAAGCATCACCACCCAAGCAGTTGTGCAAGTCAGAAACCTGGGAGTTGTCTTTGGTTGTTTCTCCACCCTCCCCCTCCCCCACCAAATCCAATCAGCCACCAGGTCACCTTTTTTGTTCTGATTTGTAACATAGATATGGAAGAGTCATTGAGCTGTGCATCTTTTTTGATGTAATAATCACAAAGCATAACCCTTGTAACCAACATTCAGGTCATTAGACGATTGCCAGCACTTCAGAAAGCCTTCCTTTAACTCCCTCCTTATAAAATATACTCTTCCTCCTTCTCAAAATGAACTAACTTCTGTCCTTTTATGATAATCACTTTCTTACTTTTCTACCTAAGGCTGTATCTAAACTTGGTAGTTTAGTTTTCCCTGCTTTTTGAACTTTATAAATAGGACCATTTAGTTTGTATTCTTTATTCCAGCTGCTTTCATTCAGCATTATCTTGAGAGACTCATCCATGTTTTATGGAGCTATAGTTTGCTTCATTGCTGAGTATTCTGTCATACAAGTATGTCACAATTAACTTATTCATTTTTCACTCTTTTTGAACGGACATTTAAGTTGTTTTCACTTTGCAGCAATTATGAATAATGCTGCTATGAACATTTTTGTGTATTTCAATTTTAATATATATGTATATTTTTAAAGATTCTGTTTATTTGAGGAGTGAGAGAGAGGGCATGAGCAGGAGGGAAAGGGAGAAGCAGGCTCCCCAGTGACCTGGGAGCCTGACATGGGGCTTGATTCCCGGACCCTGGGATCATGACCTGAGCTGAAGGCAGACCCTTAACCGACTGAGCCACCCAGGTGCCCTTCTGTATTTTCAACATTAGTTGGTAATGCCAGACTGTTTTCCAAAGTGATTGCAATAATTTCGATCCCTGCCAACAATGTATGAGATTTCCTATTATTCCACCTGTTTGCCAAACCTTGGGATTGTCAGTCTGTTAAATTTTATTAACCATTCTGGTATATACGTAATGGATTTTTGTGGGTAGTTGAGGTGTATTTCATATATAATAAAATGCAAAAATTTTAAATGTACAGCTTGAAAATATTTTCACATATTTGCATGTGCCACTACTCAGATGAACATTCCCATCACCCCAGAAAGTTCTCTCGTGCTCATTTTCAGTCAGAAGCTGTTATTCTGACAATCCTGTTTTGACTTCTGTCACCATAAATTTGCTTTGCCTATTCTCGAACTTGATGTAAATGGACTCATAACAGTATGCACTCTCTTGTGTCTGGCTTCTTTTGCCCAGCATCATGTTTTTTGCAGTTCGTCCAAGTTGTTGGTTTTATCAGTTATTCTTTTTTTATCGCTTAGTGCCATTGTATGATTTTACACGCACGCGCGCACACACACACACACACACACACATATACATATGCTCATTTCTCGGGGGTATATATTGAAGAGTGGATTTTTGGGTCATAGGATAGGTCTTTAATTTTATTAGAAACTATAGAACTGTTTCCCAAAGTGGTGGTTCTATTTAACACTCCTATTTGGTTTTAATTTGCATTTCCCTGATTACTAATGGGATTGAGCAGCCTTTTATATGTTTATTGGCCATTTGGATTATCTTCTCTTTGAAAGGCTCATTAAAGTCTCATTGAAATCTTTTGCCCATTTTTCTGCCTGGTGTTCATCTTTTGTCTTACTTATTTTAAGATATTTTAAGATACATTTGCATATGTGTATATGTGTATATATGTACATGTATATGTATATATATGTATAAAATATGTATATACATGTATATGTTTTCAGATAATCTGTATTGCAGACACCCTCTTCCGCTCTGTGGCTTGCCTTGTCTTTTCATTTTCTTAAAGGTGTGTTTTGATTCACAAAAATTATTAATTAACATGGTCAACCTTTATAGTCAGAGCTTTTTTGTATTCTGGTGTTGAAGATACTCTGCATGAAAATATTTTGTCATGACTTTCACATTTTTTTAAATTATTTTTTTAAAATATTTTATTTATTTGACAGAGAGAGAGAGAGAACAAGTAGGCAGAGAGGCAGGCAGAGGGAGAGGGAGAAGCAGGCTCCCTGCTGAGCAGGGAGCCCGATGCGGGACTCGATCCCAGGACCCTGGGATCATGACCTGAGCCGAAGGCAGCCGCTTAACCGGCTGAGCCACCCAGGCACCCTTGACTTTCACATTTAGATCAACAATCTAAGTGGAATTTTTTTTAATGGTCTGAGTTGGGGTCAGTTTAATTTTTTTCCTATGTGACTATCCAGTTATTATTGTGGCACCAATTTAAGATCATTCTCCCTTGCTCTGTATGTAGAGTTATTTTTCCATAAATCAGCTGATTGTGTGCAAGAGGATTTGTCTGGGCTCTTCTATTCCATTCTTTTATTTGTTTGTCTTTGTGCCAGGGTGCCACTATCTTAACTACTCTTATTTCAGCAGTTCTCCTGGGACCGGGTGGGTCCAGACCTTTTTAGAGGGTCATTGAGGTCAAAACTGTTTTCATAGTGATAATAAGATGTTATTTGCCTTATTTACTCTCATTCCCTCACAGTTGTACAGTAGGTTTTCTAGAGGTTGCATGACATGTGGTATTGAGACAGATTGAATACAAATGCAGGAATGAGAATCCAGCTGTCTCCTGTTAAGCCAGATATTAAGAAGATTTACAGAAATGTAAAACACTGCCTTTCTTTTCACTAAATTTTTATGTTTTGGAGAACAGTTATTTTTCATAAGGAATTTCTGTTAATATATAATCAGTTACTTGTTATTTCTTTCAAATTTTTATTTAAACTCTAGTTAACATACAATGTTGTTATTTTTAAGTGAACAAATATTTCACAATTATATTTTAATTTCAAATATGATAAATATAATAGATTAAAATCACATAAACTACAGCTCTTTGGAGTATCAAGTTTGAGAATTACTGTGTAGTTTTACACATCCTGATAACCAGTAGATAATAAGTCTTGGTTGTTTTTGGCCCCTTGCACTTCCATATACATTTTAGAATCAGCTTGTAAGGTTCCACAGGAATACTTGTTAGGATTTTGATTGGAATTGGCATTGAATAAGTTTAGGGAGAGGTTTTGCACATCTTCCTAACAGAATTTTTAAAGAAAAAAAAAAAGTCTGCATAGAAGTACATTAAAAAAAAAACATTTAACAAGAAAACAAAGGATATCTCTGAAAAACGTGAAACTTTAACATGGGACATATAATAATTGAATAAATGCTGAAACATAACTTGTTCTTGGATAGGATAACTCTCACATTGGAAAGATGTCAGTATCCCCTCTAAATTTTTGTATTGCATATTGCTAGATATACTTTTGCGTTTTGTCATTTGTAAAATTGAGATATGCCTTAAAATTGAGGATACCTTCCAGGGGTGCCTGGGAGGCTTAGTCAGTTAAACATCTGACTCTTGATTTTGGCTCAGGTTATGATCTCATGGTCTTGGGATAGAATCCCGAGTCTGCTTGGGATTCTCTCTCCTCTCCCTCTGCCCCTAGTCTGGCTTGCATGCACGCTCTCTCTCTCTCTCTCTCTCTCTCAAGTAAATAAATATTTAAAACAACAACAACAAAAAATTGAAGATACCTTCCAGCCACTTCTGGCCATGTAGTAGTGGTGAAGAAGTTTTATTTATGAACATTTTAACAAACTTACTGTATTTTACTTATTTTCCTTTCATTATAAGCACAACTCATATGTGATATAAAGACAAAACAGTCTGTAAGTCTAAAAGAGCTATTTTAATAGACCTAAAAGAAAAATCCTCAGTGTCAAGGCAGCATTCTGTCAGGGCTGCAGTGCCCCTTTTTTTAGTGCTACATAAAACTGTACAGTTTACATTGAAGGTATTTTGGAGTTGATAAAACATAATTTGTAAATTCAGTGAAATCCCAGTTAATATTTCCACAGACTTTTCAAAATGTGATTTTAAAGTTTACATGAAAGAACAAAAGTGGAATTTTTCATAAAAATATGAAAATCAATATTCATGCAGGGAGGAATACTGCGGTTAAAGTCAGTGTTAAAGCTCAAGTAATCAAGAACAGCAGAACAGACAGGTTATCCCTGGAACAGAATTGAGAGTAGTGATAACCTGATTTGTAGAAATGTCATAGGTAATAAAGATGAAAACAGTGAATTCTTCAATAAGTGGTATTGGGTCAACTGAGTTAGCCATTTGAGAAAAAAAGAAAGGTAGCTTGTCATCTCACACACACAAAAAAGAAAAACTTTTACTGAGATACAATTCAGAGATAGGAAAATACACATATTTTAAGGGACCAATAATGCATTTTTATGTAAGTACCTAGATCAAGATACAGACTATCTCTGGCACCCCCCAAATTTCCTTTATATGCCTCTCAGTCAGTACCAACCCCCCTCACTGGTAGTCCATTTTCTGACTTCTACCCATAGATTAGTTTTGCCTGTTTTTATCTCCAAATAAATCAAATCATATAGTAAGTCTTCTTTTGTGTCTAGCTTCTTTTGCTCAACATTATGTCTATGAGATTTATTTATGTTGCATGTAGCAGTTCTTTTTTTTTATTGTTGTGTAGTATTAATATGCCATGCTTTATTCAACTGCTAGAAATTTTTTGGTTGTTTACATTTTCTTTTTTTTTTTTTTGGATAAAATGAATAAAACTGCTTAGAACATTCTTGTATGTGTTTAATGGGTGTTAAGTTCTCATTTGTTATTGGGATTGAGTGGAACTACTGGGTCCTAGGATATATATGTTTAATTTTAGTATCTATTGCCAGACAGTTTTCCAGGGTAAGTGTACTTACTGGGTTACACTCGTACCAGCAACATAAGAGAGTTCCTATTGCTTTTAAGTTTTACAAAATCCCAGAAACCATAAAGAAATTTGATGAATTTGCATAAAGACAGAAAAAACTTAGGAATTGCAAAAACTAGCATAAACAAAGTTGGAACTCCAAAGATAAACTGGGAAAAAATATTTGCCCTGCATCATGTTCAAGGAGCTAATTTCCTTCAAACAAACAAACAAACAAACAAAAACCCAGTAATCCTTTTAAATAAATACAGGAAAGACCAACAGCTCAATAGATAAGTAGGCACAGGACATTCAATGACAGTTGAAAATAAACACAAGTAGTTCTTAAATAGGACCTTTCGGTCATAATAAGAGCAAATGGGAACTATATTGAAAGAGTTTTTAATATATTAGATTGGCAAAGATCAAAAGTTTTTATTAACTTGGCTAAGATGTAGAGAAATAATGACTTCCATAGAATAATGGTAGGATTCTAAACTCTGGAGAGCAGTTTGATAATATCCATTAAAATTAAGAATGTATGTACCTCAAGTGGTAAGGATAAATTGTGATGTGTTTATACAATAGAATATTACAGAGAACAAGAATGAATGAATTAGAATTTACACACAAGATAAATGAAATCTTTAAAAAGGGGGGAGGCTGCCTGGGTGGCTCAGTTGGTTAAGCATCCAACTCTTGGTTTCAGCTCAGGTCTCATGAGATTGAACCCTGTGTCGGGCTCTGCACTGAGCATAGAGCTTGCTTGAGATTCTACCTCTCTGCGCAGCCCCCCCAAAATAAATAAATATATTTATTTATAAATTATAAATTATTTATAAATAATTTATAAATATAAATTTAATAAATTAAATCTTAAAGAATTTACACAGAAAAATAAATGGATTCTTAGAACCATAATGGTGAGTGAAAGAGCCGACACAAAGATACAAAGTTTGAAAACACAAAATTAATCTATCAATCTATTGTGTTAGCAGTCAGGATGGTGTTACCTCACTGAAAAGGAACACAAGATGAGCTTTTGGGGGCTTGTGATGTTCTATATCTTAATGTGGGTCCTGGTTACACAGTTGTATTTACGTTGGGAAAATTCATTAAGCTATAAACCGAGGATTTGTGTACTTTTCTGAATATATGCTATAATTCAATAAAAATTTTTAAATAAATACAAATAGCATGTATACACATAGTCATAAGGAATGCACAGACCCTTTGTTTAGCAATTCTCTCCTATGCTTATAAACACACACAGACATATACATACACTCTTACATGTGGGGGTTAAACAGTATGAAGACATTCATTTCTGTGCTTGTAATAACAAAAGTTTGGACAAAACCTAATTACCTGTCAGTGGGAAACTGGTAAGATAACAAATGGTATTGTTATATAGTGAATTATTAGCAGCTCTTAAAAGGAGAAACAGAATTCTTTGTGAACTAATGTAGAAACATCTCTTAAGATATCTTAAATAAAAAGGGCAAGCAGGGTGCATGAATGATATGTGTAGAATGCTCATACAGTTGACCCTTGAACAACATGGGGACTAGGGGCACTGACTACCTGTGTAGTCCAATCTGCATTTTTTAAAATTGAAGTATAATTGACATGCAGTGTTTTATTTCAGTTGTACAACATTATGAATCCACAATCTGTCACCATACATTACTGCAGTATTATTGACTATATTCCTTATGCTCTACTTTTCATCCCCGTGACTTCCTTTATAACTGAAAGTTTGTAACCTCTGAATTCCCTTCGCCTATTTCGCCCATCCCCCCCCCCCCCCGCAACCACAAGTTTGTTCTCCATTTGTGACAATTGTTCTGTTTTTGTTTGTTCATTTGTTTTGTTTTTTAGAGTCTACATATAAATGAAATCATGTGGTGTTTGTCTTTTTCTGACTGATTTCACTTGGCATGATACCCTCTAGGTTCGTCCATGTTGTCGCTAATGGCAAGATTTCATTCTTTTGTATGGCCAAGTCATACTCCAGTGTGTATGTTTACCACATCTTTATCCATCCATCCATCGATGGACATTTAAGTTGCTTCCATTTCTTGGGGATTGTAAATAATACTGCAGTAAATGGGGGTGCGTATATCTTTTCAAATTAGTGTTTTCATTTGGGTAAATCCCTAGCAGTGGAATGGAATCATTAGATCATACAGTATTTATAGTTTTTTGAGGAACTCCATACTGTTTTCTATAGTGGCTGCACCAATTTACTTTCCCACCATCGGTGCACGAGGGTTCCCTTTTCTCCAAATCCTTGGCAGCACTTGTTATTCCTTGTCCTTTTGATACCAGCCATTCGGACTAGTGTTGGATCGTTGTGGTTTTGATTTGCATCTCCCCGTGTGTAACTCTTGACTCCCCCAAAACTTAGCTGCTAATAGCCTACATTGACTGGAAGCCTTACTGATAACAAAGTCATTTAACACATATTTTGTATATTATATGTGTTCTATACTGTATTCTTAGAATAATGTAAGCTAGAGAGACACATCGAGAGAGGGAACACAAGCAGGGGGAGTGGGAGAGGGAAAAAGCAGGCTTCCCGCGGAGCAGGGAGCCCGATGCGGGGCTTGATCCCAGGACCCTGGGATCATGACCTGAGCTGAAGGGAGACGCTTAACAACTGAGCCACCCACGTGCCCCTGAATAACGTAAGCTAGAGAGAAGATGTATGAAAGGAACAGAAAATACATTTACAGTACTGTACTGTATTTGTCAAAAAAAAATTTGCATATAACTAGACCCACGAAGTTCAAACCTGTGGTGTTGTTCAAGGATCATTTCTGTGTGGGTATATTTTTTAAGTCATTTAAATAAAAAATATATAAATAGAATATTTTTGGAAGGATAGAAAAATATATTAAGGGGCGCCTGGATGGCTCAGTCCATTAAGCGTCTTCCTTTGGCTCAGGTGGACCCCAACATCACTCCCTGCTTCACGGGGAGTCGGCTTCTCCCTCTTCCTCTGTCCCTTCCCCCCCTCTGTGCTATCTTTTTTTTTTATGTCCTGTAAAGGTTTTTTTTTATTTATTGTTACGTTAATCACCATACATTACATCATTAGTTCTTGATGTAGTGTTCCATGATTCATTGTTTGTGCATAACACCCAGTGCTCCACGCAGAATGCGCCCTCTTTAATACCCATCACCAGGCTAACCCATCCCCCCCACCCTCCTCCCCTCTAGAACCCTCAGTTTGTTTTTCAGAGTCCATCGTCTCTCATGGTTCGTCTCCCCCTCCGACTTAACTCCCCTTCATTCTTTCCCTCCTGCTATCTTCTTCTTTTTCTTTTTTCTTAACATATGTTGCATTGTTTCAGAAGTACAGATCTGTGATTCAACAGTCTTGCACAATTCACAGCGCTCACCATAGCACATACCCTCCCCAATGTCTATCACCCAGCCACCCCATCCCTCCCACCCCCCACCACTCCAGCAACCCTCAGTATGTTTCCTGAGATTAAGAATTCCTCATATCAGTGAGGTCATATGATACATGTCTTTCTCTGATGGACTTATTTCACTCAGCATAACACCCTCCAGTTCCATCCACGTCGTTGCAAATGGCAAGATCTCATTCCTTTTGATGGCTGCATAATATTCCATTGTGTATATATACCACATCTTCTTTATCCATTCATCTGTTGATGGACATCGTGGCTCTTTCCACAGTTTGGCTATTGTGGACATTGCTGCTGTAAACATCGGGGTGCACGTACCCCTTCGGATCCCTACATTTGTATCTTTGGGGTAAATACCCAGGAGTGCAATTGCTGGATTGTATGGTAGCTCTATTTTCAACTGTTTGAAGAACCTCCGTACTGTTTTCCAGAGTGGTTGCACCAGCTTGCATTCCCACCAACAGTGTGGGAGGGCTCCCCTTTCTCTGTATCCTCCCCAACATCGGTCGTTTCCTCACTTATTAATTTTAGCCATTCTGACTGGTGTGAGGTGGTATCTCATTGAGGTTTTGATTTGGATTTCCCTGATGCCGAGCGATGCTGAGCACTTTTTCATGTGCCTGTTGTGTGCTCTCTATCTTGCTCTCATAAATAAATAAAATCTTTAAAAGAAAGGAAAAATGTATTAATGCTGGCTCTCTCTGAGGAGGAGTTGGTGGCTGGGGGACCAAATGAGAGATACTTTCTCTGTATACTATTACACACTCTTAAAAATTTTTTCATAGTGGCAAAAAGGACATAACAGAATTTACCATATTACGCACTTTAAGTGTATAATTCAGTACCATTAAGTTTATTCACATCATTGTGTAAACCAATCTCCAAAACTTTGTCATGCCCATTAAACAACTCCTTATTTCCTCTTCCCCTTTACCCTGGCAGTCACCCTTCTAAATTGTGTTTCTATGAATTTGACTACTCCAGATACCTCATAAAAGTGGAGTCATACAGGGGCACCTGGGTGGCTCAGTCAGTTATGCATCTGCCTTCGGTGCTCAGGTCATGATCTCAGGGTCCTGGGATCGAGCCCCGAATTAGGCTCTCTGCTCAGCGGCGAGTCGGCTTCTCCCTCTGTGATCTCTCTCTCTCTCTAAAATAAATAAATAAAATCTTAAAAAAAAAAGTGGAGTCATACAATATTCGTGTGTATTGTATGTATTTTTGTGACCGGCTTATTTCACTTAGCATAATGTCAAGGCTCATCCACAGTATTTTGTGATCTTTGAATTCTGCTCCTTGTTCATTTATTACTTATTTTTAAAAGAGCATTAAAATAAAAAGGTTATAACCTTATCATTCAGAGCTGGTTAATTATATAGTAAAAAGTTGGTAGTGTGTATTATTCACGTCAACCAACGTTTAATGCCAGTTTTAGCAGCAAAACGTCTTTATGCCCAAGTGCCACTTGAAGATTTATTTTACTACATGTTTCTCCTTGTTTTCACGTATAGGTGCCAATCAGAATGGAGGGTCATTAAGTCCCCAGCTTCTTGACTCTCAGTCTGCTCAGTCCTTTTTCCCCTGGGCTTTCTGTCTGACTTTGGCCCTCCTCAAAGTCAGCCTCTTTACCCCATGCACGGTCTGGTCCTATGCCAAGGGCATTGCTTCCTCTTTGCAGATTTCTCCCATATCTCTGACCTGGGGGTGGGGTTGAGGGAAGGTTTTTCATTCTCTAGCTATTCAGTGCTGCTTGAGATCATTATTCTATAACTTTCTGCAGTGATATTGTTTCCCACGAATTGAAACTCTTTGTTTCCATTAGGATTGTTGACTGGACAGAGGAATAAGTTGATTGACTCTGAAATTTATGAGAGGACTTTGTACCATTAAATAGAATAGAACAGAGAGAGCAGGCAGGCTCTAGGTTGAAAATATGTGACTGGTCTTTGAATATATTGGTTTGAGATACTGGCCTATTCACTAGCTGAAGCTGTGAGCTGGAAGTGCGGATTTAGAAAATAATTTCTCATTATAAATTAGTGTATGCCTGTGTATGTGTAGAAAATACAGGAAAGTATATAGAAGGAAAAAATCCATAAACCGGGTAACGATTCTTAACATTTTAATTGAGTTAACTTCTGCGTTTGTTTGTCTGTTTTGGTTATATGTTATGAAAGTACCTATATAAACTCACATTTTATTTATTATTTATTTATTTTAAAGATTTTAATAGTTTAGAGAGAGAGAGAGTGCAAGTGAGGGGAGGGGCACTTGGGAAGGGAAGCAGACTCTGTGCTGAGCATGGAGCCTGATGTGGGGCTTGATCTCATGACCCTGAGATCATGACCTGAGCCAAAATCAAGAGTCAGCCACTTAACCGGCTGAACCATCTAGGTTCCCCTAAACTCTCACACTTTAAAATGGAGTTGAGATTTTACATTTTGTGTTCTCTTTTTTTCTTTGTATTCTATTTATGAATGAAAAAGTCCAAGGCCGGTTACATACGATGCTTCTGTTGTGTTAAGAGTCAGTAGCAAAAGAGGTCATAAATGAAACTGTAGGACTTGTTGAGATCACACAGGGTGAGATCCAGCACAGATGGAGAAGAAAACGTGACAAGGACAGTACTTTGAAAACTTGCCTATATTTGAGGATTCAAGGATAAGAAATCATAGAGAAATAGGAGAATGAAGAGTTTAGTGTCAAACTTAAGAGTGGAGCAAATTCCAGGAGAATAAGTAGTTAGCATTGTTAGATATTAAAAAGGAGAGAACACGATGAATACTTTGGATAGGAAGTTGTGAAATCCCTGGTTGACTTACAAAATATATTCTGTTGAACGGTGATGGAATAACAGGGGCTGCTTTACCTTGCTACCTTAAACAAGTAGAAAACTAGTATATTAAATCACAATTTGGAGACATTGGATAGTAGGCAACACAGGACTGTGATCAATGAAAGAAGAAAATGAACCTACAGAGCTCAGTGGTTTCTTGTCTGGAGGTGGCTTTCAGGCTGCAGAGCAAAGCGGGGAACCCAAATAAAGCCAAGTGGTTTCATTAAGAAGATAGAGATGGGGGCTTGAGGGGGCAAAGGCAGCTATAATTTGCGGGGCACAATGTAAGAGAAGTTGCACGGAGAACTCGAGATGTGCAGGTGTGTACCCTTGAGTCTTGGTTGAGTACTGATCTTCACATGCACGAGAGGAAGAAACCACCTGAAGCCAGAGAAAGAACTCTACTGGAAAATAGGCTGGAACTCACACAAGTTTAGGAATAATCTGTGTTCTCCCCAGCCAGAGTATAAACAGGACATCAAAAAGGTATTGCCTTGGTAATAGAGCTAAGTTAGAACCTCTAATGTAAAGGCTGCTCTGGATCTGCCCTAAGAAAGCATAAAAGCAAACCTGATGATTCCAAGAAACTTAATCGTATGCCAGAACAAAATCATGCACTATTTAAGGGAATATAGCAAAATCCAGCACCCCAAACATAAAATTCACAATGTCTCTGGCATCCAGTTAAAAAATTACCAGGCATGCAAAGAACCAGGAAAATATGACCTATAATTAGAAAATAATCTGAAAAATTAAAAAAAGGAAATAGACCCAGAGATGATGGAATTAACAAATAAGTTCATGAAAGCAGCTCTTTTAAATATGCTTTATATGTTCAGGCAGGTAGAGGAAATGGTTAACATAATGGAGAGAGAAATGGAAGATATAAAAAAGACCTCGGGGTGCCTGAGTGACTCAGTCGGTTAAGCGTCTGCCTTCTGCTCAGGCCTGGGATTTGAGCCCCCCATCGGGCTCCCTGCTCAGTGGAGAGTCTGCTTCTCCTTCTCCCCCTGCCTCTCTGCTTGTGCCCTCTCTCAAATAAATAAATAAGTAAAATCTTAAAAAATAAAAAAACAAACCTCCATATAACTTTCAGAGATGTAAATGAAGTGAAAAATACACTCAAGGGATTAGCAGATGAGGCACAGCAGATCAGTGAACTTGAAGATGTAACAATAGAAACTTCAAAATGCGAGAGAAGAGATGAGGAAAATTAATAGATCATCAATGTCTAGAACAGAGACAGTAGTCAGGAACAAGGACAGTCTAACATATGTGTATTGGAGCCCAGAAAAGAGGGAGAGAGGAGAACAAAAGACATTTTTAAGAATAATGACCAGAAAATTTCCAAATTTGATGAAAATTGCAAACCCACAGATTCAAGAATCACAACAAATCCCAAGGAGAATTTACATATAAAGAAAACTATATCAAGATACATCATAATCAAATTGCTGACCACCAGTGATAGAGCAAAATCTCAAAAGCAGGCAGAGAAAAAAGACACGTGATATAGAGTAACAAGAATGTCAGCAGATTTATCAGAAATACAGCAAATCAAAAGACAATGGAGAGACATCTTTAAAGTGCTTTAAAAAAGTCAGCCTAGTAATCTTTATCTTGGAAAATACTTTCCAGAAGTGGGAGTGAAATAAAGACTTTTTGAACAAACTCATGCTGAGAGCATGAGTCGCCAGCAGACCTATACAACAATTGTTAAAGGAAGTTATTCAGGCAAAAGGAAGATCATTTAAGATGCATATCTGGATCTTTACAGAGGATTGAAAAGTACTGGAAGTGGTAAATGTGGGGGTAGATATAAAGACATTTATATTTATTTCCCATCCATTATGGACTGATATGTTTACAAAATGAATTATTAAAAAATAAATGAAAACACATGGTAAATACAAGCTCAAGTAGTTTAGTTAAATGACAAAAATCACATTTTAATATAATCAGTAAAATAATATGAAGAATTATAAAGCCTATGCATGTATAGTCAATTACTATGGTAAATTTCTCTATTACACTCTTAACTTTAGGTTATTTTGTAATCATATCTAAAGTTATGAAGTAGTGGGGCGCCTCACTCCCTCAGTCAATGGAGCATGTGACTCTTGATCTCGGGTTTGTGAGTTCAGGCCTCACATTGGGTGTAGAGATTACTTTAAAAAAAAATAAAGTTATGAAATAGCAATTGGGTATTTTAAACACCTAACTTAACACCTTGACAAAACATTGTCTTATCAATATTTAGAGTTTTAATGTGACAAATGAGCTTACGTCTTGCTTATTAATTTATCTAGGTTGGATTGAAGGTAGCACTACTTTCAGATGATGACATTATAGTTAAACTTGCTATGCTTTGATTTAATAATACTGTACAGAAAATGTTGAGTTATACTGGGATTCTAGAAGAGATCTTTTTTTTAAATAGTAATTATCTATTTATTTTTTAAAGATTTTATTTATTTTTGGGGGCGAGTGCTTAGCACTTTTTTTTTTTAAGATTTTATTTATTTATTTGACAGAGGGAGACACAGTGAGAGAGGGAACACAAGCAGGGGGAGTGGGAGAGGGAGAAGCAGGCTACCTGCCCAGCAGGGAGCCTGATGTGGGGCTCCATCCCAGGACCCTGGGTTCATGACCTGAGCTGAAGGCAGATGCCTAACGACTCAGCCACCCAAGCGCCCCTAGAAGAGATCTTAAAAGCAATTTCATCAAGCTCAGGATATTCATTTAGAATTTAACCAAAAAGAAGTGGTGCCATAGTCCCAAATGTATCCTTTATCTTTCCAACGGTGGCCAATTCCAACAGTTTAAGCTGTAAATGGTTAAGTTATCTTTAAATGAAAGAATTGGATTCAGTTCTATTACATTTCCTATCTGTGGATCTCATTTGGATGGAAAATTAAATTTGAAGGAGTTCTGTTACATTTATAAATTATATGGTGGTAACTGTAGAAACTGTTCTTCCAAGCGAACTTTTGTTTTCCCCTTTAATCTTACCTGCCGTTGAAAAACATGTTGCATTTCCATTCTTAATGCCTTAAGAGCATTAAAAGTACTGAAGATATACACAACTTGGTTATCCAATTCACATCTTTGAAAAGTTGGAACCAAACTTGTTTTTTTATCTCACAGAAACACTAAGAGTTTTTTTGTAATTTCAACTTCCCCTCAGGAGCCTTTGTTTTAACATTAACATTGTTTTAACATTAATCCATTAGTAATCGTTTATAAGATATGGCTTTATTATTACATAATAAAGAGAATAACCTTTAATTCTTTAACATTTATATTTTCATGATTTTTATTAGGATACTAAACATGCTATTGAGTTCAACTGACTTTTTGTAACACAATTTTGTCAACGAAAGCAGCTCTGTGTTGATTTACTTTCTGATGCTCCTCCGTCTGGGAAATTACTCCAGAACATTGTTCTCTGCAAAACTCTGGACCACTTTTGTTGACAGTGTAATTCTTAATCGTTTTTATCCAGTTCAAAGCTGATTGTGTTTGCTAGCTATAAAACTGAGAACAAGAATTCTTTCTTTATATCTTTATATATCTTTATATCACTCTCATATTCAAGTAACATATTTGCAATATCTGTGCACTTGTCCAGGTGCAATGAAAAATATTCTGCAAGTATGGTTTTGTAAATTGGTTCTTCCAGATCATGAGTTTCTAAATGTGGTCATCTGTGCTAGCTTTGGAAAGTACAGGTTTACCCAATATTTCTAAGCAAGTATTTTTGATGTAGTTATTCTCTTGTTTCTTAACAATTGTATTTACCATTTTAGTATTAACAGTACAAAATGCTAAGATAGGAAGCCTATAAAACAAACATTTATGGCTGAAATACTGCATATCTTCTTGTTAGCCACTTAAATTCAGTGTTCTTTCTTTCAAATAATTCTTTTGGTTTTGAACTCATTTTTGTTTGCATTTTGTATATAAATACTCCTGAAATTTAGATGGTTTTGTTGCTCCATTAACCAGTATATTCTACAGTTAATATATTGTGATGTTAGCATTTCCCTATCAATTATGGCTACAAAAACGAACTCATTATTCAAGGGATCATACTCTTGAGTGAAAGTAGGCCTCTGAGTCTTCATCTGTTCAGAATCAATCACATCCTTCATCCTCATTCAGTTTACTCCTGGTGCATTCAGAAAAGGTGTGTCTTCTCCACTAAAAAGATGCTGAAAAATCCATTGAAGCTTGTTTGTCCACATGTAAATTAGGTTAAAATAATATAGATTTCACTTCTCTAATTTAGTGAATTATGTTAAATTATAAAATAATAAGCAGGGTTGATTAAGATGAAAACGTTCATAAAATTAACTAGGTATAAAAATGAATAAGCCGGTGCGTTTCCTCAGATTTTTATACACCTTTAGGTAGCTGACAAGATAGCCTTAAAATACCACATGTAACTTGATTCTGTGCCATGTGCAGCTCAACACATGAGTTTGACAGCACTTGGATCTGTCTATATTCTGTTCAAAAAAGACAAACCCACTGATGCGCTTTGATGTCATGGCAGGGTCACACTTCTATGAAAGTTTCTAAGTGTGTACTTTCAGTTTCTGAACTGATCTCAACATGGATCCATAAGAGAGTTCATAGACCGTGACTGGTTTGTGATCCATGCTTTGAATGTCAGATGATTGTATCACCCCCTATAAAGTTGTAGGCTTTATATGCACTAGTACTTAAGTCTATAGGAAATAACCAGTTTCACTGCATCTTTTAAAAGGATTTGATACCTATTATGTGACACAACAGAGCACATTACACACTATTGAGTTATAATTACATTATAAGATAATACTAAGGTAAAAAATGCCTGTTAGAAACTGACTTATATTTAATTATCATTACATTTTACTTTTCAAATATTTGACAATGCATTCATGAAACAATGTGCAGGCGTTTAGTTTTAACTGAAATTTCAGAATATTTAAAGTGTACTTAAATGTTTGTGAGGTGTGAATTTGCTAATGTAACTTATTAGTGATTGTGGAGCTGTAGAGCATTGTTTCTTCTTCAAGAAGCCATCAAAAACCACATCCCATGTGGTATAACTTGTGACTCTTTCCAAGATCACAGTGCTTACAGCTGATACTTTCCAGTGCACAAGTATCCCCATGTTTCTGAACTGGCTCCACTGGGTACTTGATTGATGAGAATAACCCAACATTTTATTATGGAAATTTTCAAACACACATAAAAGTTCAAAGAATTTTATGGAGTGCCTGTATATCCACCACCTAGATTCTCCCATTAACGTTTTGCTATACAGGCATTATTACATGACTATACAGATAATCCACCTCTCTATCCAACCATCACTGAAAAAAACCCTGAATACTTTAGCATGCATATCATTAACTAGAGTTCATTATGTGTTTACAGTTTGTTTTCTTTTGAGCTAAAATACACTTACGCTGCAACACACAGATAGTAAGAGTATGTTCTCTGATTTTGACATAAATGCATACACCTTTGTAAGCCAAAACTCTGTGAAGATACAGGGGACATTTGACCATGTGGAGGTATTTTTGGCTATCCCAGCTGGGTTTGGTAAGGGTAGGGTAGTACTGACATCTAGTGGGTAGAGTCTGGTCACAATTCTTTGTCAGTAGGGCCGCTTCCCAGAAATCCTGATGTAGAACATTACTATAACCTCAGGAAGTTTATCCTGCCTCTTTCCAGTCAATCCCCCAACCTTCCAGAGGTATCCATTGCTATGGTTTTTTTTTCTACTATAGTTTTGCTTGTTCTACTGTATCATATAAATTGGATCAAACATTACGTACTTCAAGGCAGTCTTGCCTAATAAAGGAAACATTGCATATAAGTCTTCAGGGAAGGCAAAATTTTTCCCATTAATTATAAAAGAAATCTCTTGTAAGGTGACACATAAAGGACACAGATATATAGACAATGTTTTCAGCAACATTACTATAGCAAACAAAGTAAAGGCGTTCATATGACTGTTTCCTTTAGAAATTACCCAGATGTGGGGCACCTGGGTGGCTCAGTTGGTTAAGCGGCTGACTCTTGATTTCGGCTCAGGCCATGGTCTCAGGGTCCTGGTATCGAGCCCCGAGTCAGGCTCCGTGCTCAACGTGGAGTCTGCTTGAGATTCTCTCATCCTCCACCCCTACCCCCACTTGCATGTGCTCTCTCTCTCTCTCAAATGAATAAATAAAAATCTTAAAAAAAAAGAAATTACCAAGATGTAATGCCAACATGAAACTCAGTGCAAGCAATTCTACATACAAGAGATAGTATTGTTCAAAGGCATAGATTTCTGATGGTCCAGGTTGATGTCCAGTTAATACCCATCAAAATGAATGGTTGGAATGATCTTCAAACCAAACCCTCAACAAAGGGTACTTTTCTCCCCCGGGATTTGATAAGCTATGTACGGCATCCATTTCAAGGTATATATAGAGGGCAGGTAACGTGGTGCCAACTAAGAAGTCTACCAACTCTGGAGAACAAATAAGAGGAAACTTGCCTTCCCTTAATGTTGGCTATGCATTTTTTGCCGTTGGAGGTGCTATTTGAGAAGAAGATTCTTTAAAAACAAAAACAAACGTAGTTGTGGTTTCACTCCAACTGAAGTTCAAGTCCCCAGAGTTCAACAACACTTTCTCATCTGTCACAGCTCGGATGGCTAACAGTCATATGGTTATTAGTCATTGATAGACGAATTGATGCATTTGTCAAAGGCTACTTGGTGATGTCATTCAATCTCATGATTTTGAATACCACCCATATGCTGACAGCTCCCAAATTTTTATCTCTAGCTTAAACCAAAAACTCATAATCCAACTGCCTACCTGACATCTCCACTTGGATACATAAAGGGCGGGTTTGAATGATGTGTCCAAAACTGAATGCTCCCTGAATTCTCTGTCTCCCTGAAGCCTTCTCTTTGCCAGCTCAGAAAATAACTTTTGTTTTCAGCTGCTCAAGTTGAAACCTTGGCATCATCTTAGACTATTTTCCTGTCTGTCTCACAGCATCCAGTTTGTGAGCAAGTCCTTCACGGCTCGCTCTACCTTCAAAATTTATGCTGGGTCTAACCATTTCTCACCACCTCCACTTCTGTCATCTGGTCCAAGCCACCATAATCTTTTTCTGGATTACTGCAGTAGCCTCATAACTGGACTCCTGATTTCCACCTTTCTCTCTTATAGACTGTTTTCAACACTACAGCCAGAGTGATCCTTTGTAAAATATAAACAGTGGCCACACCCACAAATTATCTCCCTATTTTGTTCCGAGTAAAAGCCAAAGTCCTAATAATGGGCTAAACACCCGGTATGATCTGCTGAGACCCTTGCCCCGATGTTTCTTGACTTTGTCTCCTATTGATCTCCCCTTCCTGGATACGCTTACTTTGTTCCATCCATGCTTTCTGATTGTTCTTCAAACCTGGTTTGCTTTTTTTTTTTTTTTAAAGATTTTGTTTATTTATTTGACAGAGACACAGCGAGAGAGGGAACACAAGCAGGGGGAGTGGGAGAGGGAGAAGCAGGCTTCCCGCGGAGCAGGGAGCCCGATGCGGGGCTTGATCCCAGGACCCTGGGGTCATGACCGGAGCCGAAGGCAGACGCCTAATGACTGAGCCACCCAGGCGCCCCAAAACCTGGTTTGCTTTCTTACCTCAGTAAAACCTTCCCTGACCACCTGACTTTAAATTTTAAATGTAAAGTTCAAGTTGCAGTTTTTCAGTTTTACACTCACCTTTCCCTGCTTTGTCTGTCCCCATCTGACATAGTATATATTTTATTTGTTTGCTTGTCTCTCCTTCCATGAGAATGTAAACTCCATGAGGGTATAGAATTTTGTCTGTTTTGCTTATTGTATTCTGAGCACCTAAGACCGGCTCATGGTGGGCACTCAGTATTTGTGTAATAAATGATTATCAAGTTCCTACCCTACCACATACTGTACACTGTGCTAGCCTGTGGGTAGACACAGTGAGTGAGCCCGCTCCTCATGGAACATAGACTCGTACAGGAGACACAGAAATAACACAGAAATGTATGTACAGAATCAAAGAAAAGCTCTCAAGAAAGGAGCTTGGTTGTTTGAGAGTAAAAAAACGTAGGAAGCTGACAGGCAGGGTGGGGAGGCTCTTCCTGGTCAAGGGTCAAAAGCTGGGACCTGAAAAATGAATGTTAAGTACCTTCTATAAGTGGTGTGCCTTTTCTCATTGAAATTTTTTCTCTTACTTAAAGATGGGTCTTTCTAGGAATTGATTCCATTTATTGTTTGATTTCGCCATTATACTTGTTTCTATTTCATTGACCATTTGTATTTATTTCTTTTACTTTGGGGAGATAATTTAATTTGCTATTATCTTTCTAACTTGCTGAGATTGATATGTAGATCACTAATGCATGTGTTTATGGTTAGAGATTCCCTCTACACATAGTGTTAGATAAATCCCACAAGTATTGATAGCAGTATTTTTAGCAGATATTTTAATAGACCTTTCACGTGGTTAATTTAATTACTGATATATTTGGATTTAAAAATAACATCTCACAACTTCTATTTCTCCCACTAGTTCTGTGTTCATTTTTCTTTCTCTTCTTGATTAATCAAACAGTTGTGGTTTTTGGTTTGGGGAGGGTTTTTTTTGGCTAGTCTGTGTAATGAAACCTCCATTAAAAACCCAGAAGGACTGGGTTTGGAGAGCTGTTGGGGCTTGCACCTGGCCTCTGAAGTTGGGGGTGGAGGCAGTCTTGTAGGCCTGAGCCCTTAACCTATGGAATCTGATGCTATCTCCAGGTAGATAGTGACGGTATTGAGTTGAATTCTCAGCTTGCTGGTGTCCAAGAATTGCTTGGTTTTGTGGGGGATGGGAAGCCCCCTGCCCCACATTGGAATTGGAAATACCAACATCAAAAAGACCTGCCCATTCTTTGAAGTCATGGTTCATCACTAGCTTAATTGCCAAATTTAGAAGGTACTTTTTACTTTGTATTTTACTAATCTTTTCCTCGGGATTTGATACTGAATACTGTTTTCTTTCTTAAATTCTCTCTCATTCACTCCTCTACTCCCTCCTGGTTCTCCTACTGCTCTAGCCAGTTTTCAGTCACCCCCATGGATTCCTTCTCTATAATCTTTTTTTCTTAAAACTCTCCCTGAGCCATCTTATTCATGGCTGTGGTTTTTAGAACCACACTGCTAAGTCCACATTTTAGACCCATTTATAAATTTTTAGATTTTTATTATGGGCTGCTTATTAAAACATAACTATCTGTGTGGCTCAGAGATATGTGTAAACTCAGTATATCAAAGCAACTCGGTCATCCACTGTTCTTCCTCTCGTGGGGCCTGGCCTCATGAATGACCTCACCATTTACCTCGTCATTGTCCCTTCATAATTCAGTTACCAAATCTGTTGATTTTTCTTCCTGAATTTCTTTTGAATCCATCTTTTTGGCTCTTAGTCCTAGTTCAGACCTTCACATTTCACCTGAACTGAGTAGTCTCCTAACTGGTCTTAATCTTTCAATTCTGACCTCCTTGAGCAATCTCTGATGTTTACCAATGCCACAGTTACTTGTCAACCCTCAGGCAGAAGTAAGCTCTCTCCATTTAGATACATAGCTGCTTTACACTATTACTTAGTGTTTCTATTTTCCCTATTCGTTAAAGAGGAAGTTTCTTGGGGGTAGACACTCTGATTCATGTATTCTTATGGCCAACTTCACAATTCCTATCTACTGCTTCATACACCACCACCTTGGCACATAGGTATTTGATAAAATGTGAGAAAGTGCATTTTAGATTTCCAGGCTTTTATGCATGTGTTTATCTCTACATCCTCAGGAAACCCTAAGGAAATTAAAATAAAGGAATAAAAGAATTTTATAAAACCACAAGGGCAGAAAGAATAGGAAAGTAGACACAGCTGTAAGAATACTAGCAGCTAAGCATCTTCATCCCTACCCCTACCTGTAGCAGCAGGGGACTGGTGGATTTTTTTTTTCTACAGATTTTTTTTTCCCCAGAAAAAATATGTACAGATACTGACATTCAGGGACCCTTGATGATATGATTAGCTCTTTGCCTAATTATCTACCTATGATAACATTTAATGTTGACAAACCGCATCTAGTAATCGAAAATCCATTCTACTTTTTGAATTTAATTAATTTAAACTTACATACAGCGAAGTTCACTATTTGGTTTACAGATTGTTGAGTTTAAACAGATGTGTACAGCCAGGTAGCCACCAATCCTGTTGGCATCAGAAGAGATCCACTTTGTGATCAGCCTTCCTCCATCCCTAAAACCTGGCAGGCATTTATCTATTCTGTCTTTGTACTTTTGCCTTTTACAGAATATCATTTAGGGCGCCTGGGTGGCTCAGTTGGTTAAGCGACTGCCTTCGGCTCAGGTCATGATCCTGGAGTCCCGGGATCGAGTCCCGCATCGGGCTCCCTGCTGAGCAGGGAGCCTGCTTCTCCTTCTGACCCTCCTCCCTCTCATGCTCTATCTCATTCTCTCTCTCAGATAAATAAATAAAATATTTAAAAAAAAGAATATCATTTAAATGAATTTTATAGTATCCAGTCTTTGAGTCTGGCTTTGTTAACTTATTATAATGTATTTGCAGTTTCGTCCATGTTGTTGCATATATCAATAGTCTTTTCATTTTACTATTGAGTGATACTCCATTGTATGTACCAGTTTGTTCATCCATTTACCTGCTGAAGGACAATTGAGTTGTTTCTAATTTCTGTCAATTACAAATAAAGTTACTATAAACATTTGCAAACAGATTTTTGAGTGAGTGTGTAAGTGTTCATTTCTCATGGATAAACAGGTGGGATTGCTGGGTCATATAACACATGTATGTTTAATGCATAAGAAACTGATAATTTGTTTTCCAAAATAGCTGTACCATTTTGCATGAGCATCAACAATGTATGAATTCCAGTTGCTTCACATCCTCACCAGCATTTAGATGTGTGTATGTTTGGTCTTGTTATATTATGTTTATTTGCCATTCTGGTAGGTATGTAGTTGTATGTCATTGGATTTTTAATTTGCATTTCTCTCATTACTGAGCATCTTTCCAGGTACTTATGTACCATCTTTATATACCTGGTGATGTGCTCATTTAAATCATTTGCTTTGTCCTTTTAAATTGAGTTTTGTTTTCTTATGCTAGAGTTTTTAGTGATTTTATATATTCTGGATAAAAGTTCTTTGCCTGGGCACCTGGGTGGCTCAGATGGTTAAGCGTCCGCCTTCGGCTCAGGTCATGATCCCCGGGTCCTGGGATCGAGTCCTGCATCGGGCTCCCTGCTCAGCAGGGAGCCTGCTTCTCCCTCTGCTTCTCTCTCTCTCTCTGTCTCTCATGAATAAATAAATAAAATCTTTTTAAAAAAAATTTTTTTTAAAGTTCTTTACCTGGTATGTAATTTTCAAGTATTTTCTCCCAACCTCTAGCTTATCTTTTCATTTTAACAGTTTCTTCACACAGCAAATATTTTAAGTTTTGAAGTCCACTTCTCTATTGTGAATTGTGTTTGAGGTATGAGGTATGGGTCAAGTTCGTTCTTTCTTTTGCATATCCATGTTTAATTATTCCAACACCATTTGTTGAAGACGTTTTTCTTCATTAAGTTGTTTTTGTACTTTCGTTCAAAACATCACTTGTGTCTGAGCTCTGTATTCTACTCTGTTGATCTGTGGTCTCTCCTTTTGCCAATGCTGTCTTGAGTAATGTAGCTCTAGAATATCTTTTTTTCCCCTATTTTATTGATTTATTAAGATTTATTTATTTGAGAGAGAGAGAGAGAGCAAGTGGAGCGGAGGGGCAGAAGGAGAGAGAAACTCAAGCAGACTCCATGCTGATCAGGGAGCCCGATGCAGGGCTCCATCTCATGATCCTGAGATCATGACCAGAGCCGAAACCAAGAGTCAGACACTTAACCGACTGCACCACCCAGGCATCCCATAGAATATCTTGTAATTAGTATGTATTTCCCAACTGTATTCTTTTTCAAAAATGCTTTGGCTTTTCTAGTTCCTTTACTTTTCTGTATAAATTTTTGTCACTATCTACAAAAAAATCCTACTGGTATTTTGATTAGAATTGCATTGAATGAGGGACACTTGGGTGGCTCTGTCGGTTAAGCATCTGCCCTTGGCTCAGGTCATGATCTCAGGGTTCTGGGATCGAGTCCGGCATGGGGCTCCTTGCTCAGTGAGGAGCCTGCTTCTTCCCCTGCCTGCCACTCTCCCTGCTTGTGCTCACTCTTCCTCTCTCTCTCTCTTTCTCTCTCTCTCTCTCTCTCTCTTCTTCTGACAAATAAATAAATAGAATATTTTTTTAAAAAAAGAATTGCATTGAATGAATCTGTAGATCAGTCTGAGGAGAATTAATATCGTATCCATATTGAATCTTCCAGTCTATGATCACAGTATCTTTCTCCATCTATATAGGTCTTCTTTGACTGATTGTATCAATGTTTCATAGTTTTCAGCATACAGATACATTATTTTGTTATATTTATATCTATGTATTTTCTTTATTTGTGTGTGTATACATTATTATAAATCATGCTCCAAAATTTTTATTTCCAATAACTCATTGCGACTGTGTGGAAATACAGGTGATTTTTATGTATTGACCTTGTGTTGTGTGACCTTATAAATTCACTTACCTATTAATTCTAGCTTTTTTAAATAGATTTCTTGTATGGAAATGAATGAAGACCACCTAAATGAGAATAAGTAGGGCATCAGCCACCATTACTTGCATTTGGCAGACTCAAAAGGGAATCTAAAAGGAGACTATAAAAGCTTTTTAATGAAAAAAGGGAAAGCTTCAGGTTGTCCTAATTGGAAGTTGTTGGCATGGGGAAGCTGGATGCTGGCCTGACTAGAAGTGGGGCATCCTATGTGAATGGTTAAGGGAGCTTATTTAACTTTCTCTTGTTGGTCCTAATTGGAAGTGAGGGCAAAAATTAGGGAAGCTGGCAGTTATTGATCAAGTCCTGGCTGTTTGGAACCAATCGATCACTACAGAGGTTGTGGTTTGGCTTCCTGAGCTACTTGCTACGGAGGTTGTAAGTCAGTTTTGTTTTTGTATATCAACTGGCTCTTGTCTCTTTGTATATCTGTCCTCTCACTTAGGATTCTGTGTAGACAATCATGTGACCTGCAGATAGAATTTTATGTCTTCTTTTCTAATCTGCGTGACTTTGGTTTATTT
This sequence comes from Callorhinus ursinus, assembly GCF_003265705.2. NCBI lineage: Eukaryota > Metazoa > Chordata > Mammalia > Carnivora > Otariidae > Callorhinus > Callorhinus ursinus. The sequence continues at coordinate 8,915,047 of NW_027397117.1, read as the reverse complement.
TCTTCCCTTATTGTACTGGCTAGGACTTCTGTACAGTGTTGAATAGGAGTGGTGAGAGCAGACATCTTTGTTTTTGTTCCTGATTTAGAGAACTTAAGGTCTTTCCTTGTTGAATGTGATATTAGCTGTAGGTTTTTTTGTAGATAAACTTTATCAGATCAAAGAAAATCCCTTCTCTAACTAGTTTGCTGAGCATTTCCCAAAATCACCAATGGCTAGTCTGTTTTAGCAAATGCATTATCTGCATCTGTTGAGATCATCATGTAGTTTTTCTTCTTTTGTCTGTTAATATGATGAATCACATTGATAGATTTTTGAACCAGCCTTGATTTTCAGAATTAATCCCATTTGGTCATGATACATTATCCCTTATATATATTGCTGGATTTGATTTATAATATTTTGTTGAGGATTTTTGGGTCTGTTTTCATCAGTGATTCTGGTCTGTAGTGTTTTTCTTGTTTCTTTTTGTTTTTGTTTGTCTTGTAATGGTTTTGTCTGGTTTTGATGTCAGGGTAATGCTTGCCTTAAAAATTAATTGAGTTGAGAAGTGTTCTATTCTTTCTGTTTTCCAGAAGCGATTGTGTAGGATTGATATTATTCCTTCTCTATTTGGTAGAGTTTGCCAACGAAACCATCTAGACCTGGAGTTTTTGTTTTGGGGAAAGAAAGTTTTAGTATTTGAATTTCAAAGTATTGAACTATTTGTAAGTTGTCAAATTTATGTGCATAGAGTTGTTTGTAGTAGTCTCTTATCCTTTTAATGTCTATACCTGTCTGTAATGATATCCTCTCTTCCATATCTGATATTGATACTTTGTGTATTCTCTCTCTCTTTTTCCTTTGTCAACTGTAGCTGGTGGTTTATCAGTTTTTTTGATCAGAGAATCAGCTTTTGATTTCATTTACTTTTCTTGTTTTTCTGTTTTAAATTTCATTGATTTTTTGCTCTAATCTTAGTTTTTTCCCTTTCTTCTTTTAATCCTCTAAATTTCCCTCTAAGCACTACTTTAGCTGGATACTACTACTTTTGATATGTTATATTTTCATTTGGTCCAAAGTATTTTTTAATTTCCTTGAGACTTCTTCAACCTGTGGATCTTTTTTTTTTAGAAGTGTGTTCATTTCCAAATAATTGGGAGAATTTTTCAGGTATCTTTCTATACTGATTTCTACTCTAATTACCGTTATGGTCAGAGGATATACTTTGTATGGATTCAATTATTTTAAATATGTTAAGGTTTGTTTATAACATATTTATGTTTTGTTTACAATTTGGTTTATCCTGGTGAATGTTCTATGTGTATTTGAAAAGAACATGTATCCTGTTATTGTTGGGTGGAGTGTTCTGTAAATGTCAGATCAGGTTGGTTGATTGTTCTATTTAGATTGTCTATATCTTTTCTGATTTTCTGTTTGTTCAGTCAATTACTGAGAGATTTGTTGAAGTCTCTAATTACAGATTTATTTATCTCTCATTATAATTCTCTCACTGTTCGCTTCATTTATTTTGGAGTTCTCTTGTTAGATGCTTATACATTTAGGATTGTTTTGTCATCTTGGTTAAGTGACCCTTTTAACATTATATAATGTCTCTTTTTATACCCTGATAAATTCCCTTGTTCTGAAGACTACTTTTTCTTATGTTAATACAGCCACTCTAGTTTTTTGGCTTTTTTTTTTTTCCTTCATGGTAAAATACACATAACACAAACTTTAACATTTTAACCATTTTCTAGCTTTCTTTTGATTAGTGTTTGTTTGGTATATCTTTTTTCATCTCTTTAGTTTTAACCTGTGTTATATTTAAGTGGTTTTCCTGTAGGCAGCATATACTTCATCCTTATTTGTTCTTAAATTCACTTTGACGATGTCTGTCTTTTAATTTGGGAGGGGGTGATTTTTTTATTGAGGTATAACTGACATATAATATATTAGTTTCGGGTGTACAACATAATGATCTCTCTTTTAATTGATGTGTTCAGACACTTTTTTTTTTAAAGATTTTATTTATTTGACAGAGAGAGACACAGCAAGAGAGGGAACACAAGCAGGGGGAGTGGGAGAGGGAGAAGCAGGCTTCCCGCGGAGCAGGGAGCCCAATGCAAGACATGATCCCAGGACTCCGGGTTCATGACCTGAGCCAAAGGCAGACGCTTAACGACTGAGCCACCCAGGCGCCCCGTTCAGACACTTTTAATACTTAAAATACTTAATACTTTTAATGGAATTATTGATATGTTTAAATTTAGGTCTACCATTTTTTTTTGTTTTGTTTTCTGTTTGTACTCCATTTTGCTCATCCATTCCCCATTTCATATCTTCTTTTGGATATCTGGATGTTTTTGTATTTCATTTTAACTTTAACTTTAACTCCCATTTTAACTTATCTATAGACTGTTTATATCTCTTTGAATTTTTAAATTTGAATTTTTTTAGGGGTTCTAAAGATTATGATATACATACATAACCTTTCATATTCTGTTTGGATTTTGTATTTAATAACTTCAAGGAGAATATGGAAATTTTACTAAACTAATAACACACTATATGTTAACTAACCTCAGTATAAATAAAATCTAAAAATATTTTTTAAAAAAGTTTCTTAAAGCCTCATGAAGGAACAAAAACAGGTCATATTCAAGGGTCAGAGTGGCATCAGATTTTTCAAGGACAATGACTTTAAAAATTCTGAGGGGAAATTATTTTTAATTTATAATTACATACCCCCAAAACTACCAACCCAGTGTGATGGTAGAAGAAAGATATTTTTTGACTCAATATCTCAGAAACGTTACCTCCAGTCTGTATTTTCTCAAGGAAGCTATTAGAAGATTGTTTCACCAAAACCAAGTGATTAACCAATGGGAAAAGGAAGATACTAAATCTAAGAAATAATGTTTGGTATAGAGAAGAGATTGGAAATCAGGATGACAGCTGTGTAGTTGGCCCAGACCATGGTTTGGACTGTATTTCTCTGTGACCTGCTGCATTCAGTGATCCAATTTGAAAATGGTAAAGAATTTGTGTAAAAAAATTTCTGGGTAAATACCAAAGATACCGTAAAAATGAGTTGAAAGTGCTTGCCTCTGAGGAAGATGACTCCAAGATCAAAGAACTGCAAGTTTTTGTCCTAAGTCTTGTAGTAATATCTGGCTTTAAAAAATGTTTATGTATAACTTTAGTAAAATTTAGAATCATGAAAACAAAAAAATGTTATGAAATTGAGTATACAGGTCTTAACACGAAGTTCCTCAGAAATTTTTATAATTGTAATCATAAGTATTTTTTTAACATAACAGCATTACCAGATACCATGCTAGGCCCAGTACAAGTATTATTCCACTTATGTGCACTTTCCAGGATCCATTTTCCTTTTTTTTTTTTTTTTAAGATTTTATTTATTTATTTGACAGAGAGAGAGACAGCGAGAGAGGGAACACAAATAGGGGGAGTGGGAAAGGGAGAAGCAGGCTTTCCGCCGAGCAGGGAGCCTGATGCGGGGCTCAATCCCAGGACCCTGGGATCATGACCTGAGCCGAAGGCAGATGCTTAATGACTGAGCCACGCAGGTGCCCCCTCGTTTTTCCTTTTAAGTGGTTATGACCCTTTTGGGTTCTTGAGCTGATGTGAAAAAATAGACCTTTCATCATGAAAAAATTTTAAGTTTTATTTAACATCTACTGTCCACAGTGGCCTGAGAGTGAGGCCCTTTCCTGGTACAAGCTGGTCATTTCCACAAAAAGAACTTTGACAAAGATTTTATAAGCCCAAACATTAACTTCTTTGTTTCTATGATTTTTATGTCCATTGTTATTTAACTTTACCATCTGGATCAATGCACATATTTATATGGTAATTTTTTTCTCTGAAAAGTTCTTACTGAATTGATGATGTATCATAATCCATGAATTTAGAATGACCCATTCTTTCACTTATCCCTTGCTAGGCAGGTAGCAAACTTACCTGATTGATCAGTTTACAAGAAGGAACTGAGCATCTGTGGATCAGACCCTTCTGGATTCCTTCTTTGGGATTTATCTACCTGAACAAAGATGCATCCAAGACTAAACTTAAAAAAAAAAAAAGTGGTTAAAAAAAACCTACGTAATATAAAATTTACCATCTTAACCATTTTTAGTGTATAGTTCAGGAATGTTAAATGTTAAATATGTTAAATACCAAAGAAAAAAGCAAATTATTTCCAATATATAAATAAGCAAGTAAATAAAGGTAATCAGAAGTTTAAACTTGTGAATATATTTTTCTATTTAAGTTTGTAAAAGCATGTTTACCATATTTGTCCTGTTGTAGCTATTATTAAAGAAGACATTTCAGGGGCTGATGCTGGAGGTATAAATCAGCATAAAATTGTGCTCAACAATACAATAGTTTTTAAGATGCTTATGCTACTTAAGTCACTTCTCTCTTTTTAGTTAATCCTATGGAAATAATGTAATTGCAGACCGACGCTTTGCACAATATATTCGTTTAATGTTGTATAATCATGAGAAGTAGAAATAGCCTGATGTTCACCAACAGTGATATCTGCCATTAATTATAGTATGTCCATAAAATAGAAAACAAAATGTTTAAGATCAAATGTAAAATGTTTTAATAAAGTATGCCAATGTTTGTGGAAGAAAAAAAAGCTTTATATAAAGGCATGCTACATCCAAACCATTGGGCCTAGTAGATACAATGCTAGAAAGCAGAATGTCTTGTGTATACATGTCTACTTTTTTTTGACGTTAAGCCACTACATAATTTTTTCCTTTTCTTTTTTTTTTAATTTAAATTCAATTAACCGACATATGGTACATCATTAGTTCCAGATGTAGTGTTCAATAATTCATCAGTTGCATATAACACCCAGTGCTCATTATATCACGTGCCCTCCTTAATGCCCATCACCCAGTTACTCCATCCCTCACCCATCTCCCCTCCAACAACCCTCAGTTTGTTTCCTAGAGTTAAGAGTCTCATGGTTTGTCTCCCTCTCTGATTTCTTCCCATTTAGTTTTTCCTCCCTTCCCCTGTGATCCTCCGCACTATTTCTTATATTCCACATATGAGTGAAATCATATGGTAACTATCTTCCTCTCATTGACTTATTTTGCTCAGCATAATACCCTCCAGTTCCATCCACATCGATGTAAATGGTAAGATTTCATCCTTTTTGATGGCTGAGTAATACTCCACTGTGTGTGTGTGTGTGTGTGTGTGTGTGTGTGTGTGTGTGTGTGTGTATCTCACATCTTCTTTATCCAGCCATCTGTTGATGGACATCTGAAGCCACTACATAGTTATTCTTAACACAATTATTTCCCATAGCAGTGCTATGAATTGAGTACCTAATCATCTCCATTTTACAAATGAGGGGATTCAGAGTCCAAGGTTAAGTGACTTATCCAAAGTCACACAGCCTATTAATAACAGAACCAAGTTTGTCTGACTCCAGAGCCCACACTCCTAGCACTGGGACTCTGGGTATCTGTCAGGAAGCTGGTCCACAATGGGTAGACCTTTCCTTTGTGGAAATTATATACTTAGTATTTTCCTTGAACATGCAAATATTTTGTCATATCTGGTTCATAATGCACCCAACCATCTTTGGAAACCAACTGAATTTTTATTTCTGTTTGTTGCAGCTTATTTAGATTGGTTTGTTTATTTGTTTTTGGTAAAATGAACTTCTCAAGAGTTTTATAACCATCAAACAGTACAGTTTAAAATGTTTGAATAGATTTTTTATACCCATAGGCCATTACAAAATGCTCATACAATCTAAAAAGAAAATTATTGAGGCTCCTGGGTGGCTTAGCCGGTTAAGCGTCTGCCTCTTGATTTTGGCTCAGGTCATGATCTCAGGGTCCTGGGATTGAGCCCCCAGTTGGCCGCTCTGCTCAGCGGTGAGTCTGCTTGTCTCCCACTCCCTCTGCCCCTCCCCCAGCTAGGATGTGCACTCTCTCCCCCTCTCTTTCAAATAAATAAATAAATAAATAAATCTTTAAAAGTTAAAAAAAAATAAAATTAGCAAATTATAGGCAAAATATATGTCATAGATATTCTTTTCACTTAGACTTGAATTTAAATTTTTTTAAAGATCGTATTTATTTATTTGACAGAGGGAGACAGAGCGAGAGAGGGAACACAAGCAGGGGGAGTGGGAGAGGGGGAAGCAGGCTTCCCGCGGAGCAGGGAGCCCGACATAGCGCTTGATCCCACATGACCTGAGCTGAAGGCAGATGCTTAATGACTGAGCCACCCAGGCACCCCTTGAATTTAAATTTTTTAGAAAAAGAAAGAAAAGGAAAAAATTGTATAGAAGTAGCCAGTGATCTTAAATATTTGTAAGTGAAAGGAATATCTGTAAGTGATAGGTATAAGCCAGCATCTCAACAAATTCTCCCTCAGAGTAAGGAAAATATCAGGGAAGCTCATATTGTTATTTACGTCCTTTCTTTATTAATTTTGTATTCCTGAATGTTTTAGTCATTATATTAGGGCCTTGTAGATATTCCATGAGCAAAGAAATTGCAGTAAAATTTAAATCTGGTTGAGGGGGAGAGAGTGGAGTTGGAAAGACATTAAGGTTTGTCATTAATTTAAATGTGATTGATGAACTTGATATAGCATCTTTTTTTGCTGCTGTCATAAAAGTAATATTTGGTCATTAAAGAAAACTTAAAAAATACAACAATGTAGAAGGGGGAAAAAGTACCCTTATTAAACTCTTCCTCACCATTCAGAAACAGTTGATATTTGTGGTATTTATATTCTTCCTTAAAATAATTTCTTTTTTTTTTTTTAAGATTTTATTTATTTATTTGTCAGACAGAGAGAGAGAGAGCACAAGCAGGGAGAGCAGCAGAGAGAACAGGCTGAGCAAGGGGCCCAGTGTGGGACTGGGTCCCAGGACCTGGGATCATGACCTGAAGACAGACCCTTAACCGACTGAGCCACCCAGGCGTCCCCACAAATCTTTAACTGAGGTGAAATTTGTTTAAAATTAACCATTTAAAGTGTACATTCAGCCCACTGAGTACACTTGCAGTGTTGTGCAGCCATCACTTCCATCTAGTTCCAAAGAAAGCATTTTTAAAAATCTTTTTTTTTAAAGATCAGTTATTTATTTTTTAGAGAAAGCATGAGTGGGGGGGAAGGGTCAAGGAAGAGGGAGAGAAGCAGACTCTCTACTGGGCGTGGAGCCAGATACAGGGCTCCATCCCAGGACCCTGAGATCATGACCTGAGCCGAAATCAAGAGTTGGACACTTAACTGACTAAGCCACCCAGGTGCCCCTCAAACCATTTTCATGACCCACAAAGGAGATACCGTATGCATTAAGCAGTCGCTCCTCACTGCTCCCTCCCTAACCCCTGGCAACCACTAACCTATTTTCTGTCTCTGTGGATTTGCCTATTCTGGACACGTCATAAAAATGGACTGATACAACATGTGACCTTCTGTGTCTGGCTTATTCCACTTATTAGCATAATGTTTTTGAGGTTCAACCACAATGTAGCATGTGTCAGTGCTTCATTCCTTTTTATGGCTGAATAATATTCTACTGTACGAATATACCATGTTTGTTTATCCATCAGTTGATGGACATTGAATTGTCTCCACCTTTTGGTTATTGTGACTAATGCTATGAACAAGTACTTGTACTTGCTTGAATACCTGTCTTCAGATCTTTGGAATGTATACCTAGGAATGGAATTGCTGGCTTATCTGGTAATTCTATGTTTAACTTTTTGAGGAACCACCAAATCGCTTTCCGCAGTGGCTGCACCATTTTACCCACCAGCAATGTACAAGGATTGCAGTATCTCCATATCCTCACCAACATTTATTATTTTCCATTTTTTTAATGTTATGGCCATGAAATCTTTTGAAAATATATAACTATAATACGTATTATTTGATTATTTCTTTTAAGGTTCCCCCTACTTTATCCCACCCCAATTTTTAAAAATTTTGTCTGAACTGTGATATGTTTTATTGGGAAATTGGTTGAAAGCAGTGATTTTCCAAACTACTTGATCTCAAGACTCCTTTATACTTTAATAATTATTGAGAACCCCAAGTTGTTTTTATTTGTGTGTTATATCTTTGGTATTTACTGTATTAGAAATTAAAAACTGAGAAATTACTTGAATTATTTAAATGTGTTCATTCATTTAAAAATAATAGTAAACCCCATTACACGTTAACAAAATATTTTTATAAAAAATAACTTTTTCCAAACACACACACATGCAGATACACACAAGAGTGAAATGAATGGCATTGTTTCTCTCACCACAAATCTCTTTAATGTCTGCTGAAATTGAAGACTGTTGGATTCTCATATCAACCCCTGCATTTCAGTCTATGGCACTATTACATGTCTCTCATGTAGCCTTTGGAAAACTTCCTTATACGCTTAGGAGGGAATGAGTGAAAGAGGCAAATAATGTCTTAGATTTATCCTCAGGGACCTAGGAGACCAGAGTTGGAAAACTGTTGACTTTCATATTTGTTGTTTCTGGCAAAAATAGGAGTGTTTAGAAACCTTTGAATGATTTCTCATTCATACCATAGGGAAGTGGTGCTGGTTGTTTGTGCCCCCAAATACAAAATATTCAAGGAAGTTATTATTTGGGTCAAAGATGAACCTACCCAAAGCAGTCTACACATTTAATGCAATCCTTATCAAAATACCCAGAGCATTGTTCACAGAAATAGACAATTTAGGGGCGCCTGGGTGGCTCAGTCACTTTAGTGCCCTGACTCTTGGTTTCAGCTTAGGTCATGATCTCAGGGTCATGAGATCCAGCTTCATGTTAGGCTCTGAGTTCAGCAGGGAATCTGCTTGGGATTCTCTCTCTCCCTCTCCCTCTGCCCCATCCCACCTCCCCTGTTCGCACTCTCTCTCAACTAAATAAATAAATCTTTCTAAAAAAAATCCTGAAATTTGTATGGAATCACAAAAGACCCCGAATAGCCAAAGCACTCTTGAAAAAGAAAAAACTGGAGGTATCACAATTCCAGACTTCAAGTTATATTACAAAGCTGTAATAACCAAAACAGTATGGTACTAGATTAGCCACATAGATCAATGGAACAGAATAGAAAACCCAGAAATAAGCCCACAATTACATGGTCAGTCTTCCACAAAGGAAGAAAGAATATAAAATGGGGAAAAGTTTCTTCAAGAAATGGTGTTGGGAACACGGGACAGCTACCTGCAAAAGAACGAAACTGGACCACTTTCTAACACCATACACAAAAGTCAATTCAAAAGGGGTTAAAGACCCAAATGTGACACCTGAAACCAAAACCTTAGAAGGGAACACAGGCAGTAACTTCTCTGACATTGGCTGTGGCAACATTTTTCTAGATATGTCTTCTGAGTCAAGGGAAATAAAAGCAAAAACTATTGGGACTTCATCAAAATAAAAAGCTTCTGCACAGCAAAGGAGTCAACAAAACTAAAAGGCAACCTACAGAATGAGAGAAGATATTTGCAAGTTATCTATCCAATAAATGGTTAGTATCCAAAATATATAAAGAACTTGGAAAATTCAACACCCAAGGAACAAATAATCCAATTAAAAACTGGGTAGAAGACATGAACAGACATTTCTCCAAAGAAGACATACAGATGGCTAACAGGTACATGAGGATGCTCATCATCAGTTATCAGGGGACTGCAAACCAAAACTACAATGAGAGATCACCTCACACCTGTCAGAATGGCTAAAACAAAAAACAAGAAACAACAACTTTGGGTGAGGGTGTGGGGAAAAAAGAACCTCTTGCACTGTTGGTGGGAATGCAAACTGGTGCAGGCACTCTGGAAAACAGTATGGAGGTTCCTCAAAAAGTTAAAAATAGAACTACCCTGGGGCACGTGGGTGGGTCAGTAGGTTGAGCATCCGACTCGGTTTCAGCTCAGGTTATGATCCCAGGGTCCTGGGATCAAGCCCTGCATCAGGCTCCACGCTCAGGACAGAGTCTGCATTCTCTGCTTCTCCCCCGACTCACGCAAGTGTGCACTCTGTCTCACTCTCAAATTTTAAAATTTATTTTGAGAGAGAGTATGAGCAGGGTTAGGAGCAGAGAGAGAAGCAGACTCCCTGCTGAGCACGGAGCCTGATGCAGGGCTCAATCCCAGGACCCCAGGATCATGACCTGACCAAAGGCAGATGCTTTACTGACTGAGCCACTCAGGCACCCCTAAAAATCTTTTTAAAAAGATTAAAAAAAAAAGAACTGCCCTATGATCCAGCAATCGCACTACTGGGTATCTACCCAAAGAATACAAAAATACAAAAACTTTGGGTAGATACCCAGTAGTGCGATTGCTGGATCATAGTACCTCGCTAGCCAGGCACTTGATGCTTGTGGTGAAGAAGAGTGTGGATTGATGAGAAGGAACTAACAATTTACTGGGGAGATGGAAGCACTCTGTATGGAAGCACTCTATATGGAATGTTTGTTCGATTGTTTATGAAAGGTACTTACACTCTCCTTTCACACTGTTGGGTAAGTATCCCAGAATTAGTGTACCAGGACTACTCAGATGTATCCAGGATTACTCAGGTGTTCCATTCATCAAAATTACAGAAAAGTTAAGATTTGTGCATTAAATGTATATAAATTTTGCCTTAAAAAATAGCAAAATAGGGGTACCTGGGTGGCTCAGTCGTTAAGCGTCTGCCTTCGGCTCAGGTCATGATACCGGGGTCCTGGGATCGAGCCCCACATCGGGCTCCCTGCTCCGCTGGAGGCCTGCTTCTCCCTCTCCCACTCCCCCTGCTTGTGTTTCCTCTCTCGCTGTCTCTGTCTGTCAAATAAATAAAATCTTTAAAAAAATAAAAAATTAAAATGTGGAACTAAATAGGGAAAAAAGGTTAAAAGATAGCATAATGGTTGTCTCTGGGGGGTCAGAACTGTGTGTGGAGAGGGCTGAAGTACGGGATGTCTATTTTGTAAGACTTTCGGTGTTATTTAGTTTTTAAACCTTATGCATGTATTACTTAGATAAAACGATATATTCTGTGGATTTCTGCATTGTTTTCAAGGAAAATATCAACATAATCCTGTGTGAATAATTAGACGCAGACCAGTGCTTGGAATATATAAAAATTCTTTTTGCCCATGATGATTTTGGCAGTATGCCCAATTATTTCCATTGCCAAAGGTGGTGATTTACATTTGAATTCCTACTTCAGATGAGCAGGGCTAAGAAGTTTGATTGCATATAGTTTCTTCCTGTGTGCTCCTGCCCTCCTGCAGTTTGTTTTTTACACGGTAGTTAAGAGTGATCATAAATAAGCTTATATTACTCGCCTATTTAAAAGCTACTCAGTATCTTCCCATTGCAATTAGGATAAAATTCAAGCTCTTTATCATGGCCTACAAAAGGCCATAAATGCTATAAACGATCGGGTGTTTGCCATTCTTCCCTAATCACTGTGTCAGCCTTGATGGCCTTCTTGCACAGTCATCGCTCATTCCTGCCTCAGGGCCTTTGTACTTGCCATTCCTCAAGAAATTGGCTGCTTTTCATCATTCAGGATTTAATTCAAAATGTCATTCCTGAAAAAGGCCATCTCTGACCATCTAGCTAGACAAGCTCCCTCCACCCCTTCTCCTTCTAGAGCAATAGTAAAGTGTGGTCCTCAGACCAGAAGCATTGAGCTGGGAGCATTTGGTTTGGTTTGGTTTGGAAATGCAGAGTCTTAGGTCCTACCACAGACCTGCGAAAGGAAAACCTGGATTTTAATGAGACCCCAAGACGATTGTGTGCATTTTTAAATTTTCAGAAGCTCTGGTCTAGAATGACTCTGCCCTCACCTTTCCTACGTATCTGTAACTTTGTCATTTGTTTACATGTTCACTGCTTCTCCTCCCTAAACTGAATAAAATCTCCACAAGGGCACCACCTTTTCTGATTTGTTCACTCCTGTATTCCAGCACTTGACCCATTATCTGCCCCTAGAACGTGCACAATTAAGTATTTGATGTGTAAAAGAATGCACAAATCTGATGGAGATTATTTTGTGTTCCTCAAAGTGTATAACTGCACAATAAAAATCTTCAGGACTCTCACTCGCTTGTAAAATCGGAGTTACTGTTCCCTGCCAATATCATTATGAAGAGGTTTCACTCTTTCTTGGACACTACTATTAAACTCATGTGACAAATAAAGAGTCACTTGTTTATCCTTGTTTTCAGGTAGTTTGTTTTCGAAACCAAAGTTTAGGTTTTATTGAGTGCTTCACTGTGGACCTAAAACCATGACTGGTGTTTTCTTTCTTATTTTTGAAAAGCATTCTCATCAGAGTTAAAGTTATTTTCAAAGGTTTTCATCCAAAGTAAGGGTTAGTTTGATATTTGAGTCAAATTTTATTAAATCTGAAATAATCTTTTTTAAAAACGGGAAAATAAGATTCTGAAAATGTTAAGTGCAAAATTTGAAGTTAAACTGCAAACAAAAACTGATGGAGCAAATTGTGTATCAGTTTTTTACTCTTGAGGTATGATTCTAGGAAGGACCTATAGTTTCTGATATTGTTCTATTTTTAAAAAATATGTTCCTAAGATACGTTTCCTATTGCATATCCTGGTGAAATTTGTCAGGAAGCAACATTTCAGTCCACATACTTTGTTATTTTATTTACTTACTTACTTATTTGCGTGTGTGAGAGCGTGAGCAGGGGAGGCGACCCTGTGCTGAGTGGGGAGCCGGACGCAGGGCTTGATCCCATGACCCATGAGATCATGACCTGAGCCGAAACCAAGAGTCGTATGCTTCACCGACTGAGCCACCCAGGTGCCCCTCACTCCACACACTCTGAATGAAGAAATAAGGCAGCTTAAGCCAGTGGCTTTCAGCTGGGGGAGCTTTTGCCCCCTGGGGACATTTGGCAATGGCTGGAGACATTTTCGCTTGTCACAACTGGTGGGGGAATACCACTTCCATCTAGTGGGTAGAGCCCAGGGATACTGCTAACACCCTGTAATGCACTGAACAGCCCCCAACTGCAAAGAATTCTTTAGCCCAAAATGTCAGTGGTGCTCCTGGGAAGGGACTGGCTTAAAGTTGAGAGAGCCCTTCCTCTGCAAATACTAATGCCATCAGAAAAATAATACTTTAGGGCGCCTGGGTGGCTCAGTTGGTTCAGCGACTGCCTTCGGCTCAGGTCATGATCCTGGAGTCCCGGGATCGAGTCCCGCATCGGGCTCCCTGCTCAGCGGGGAGTCTGCTTCTCCCTCTGACCCTCTTCCCTTTCGTGCTCTCATTCTCTCTCTCTCAAATAAATAAATAAAATCTTTAAAAAAAAAAAAGAAAAAGAATACTTTGGTCCTATCTTTTGGATAAGAGAATATATAGAAACAGGCAACTTGGGACATTCAGCTGGGTATATTGGCATGGCATTCTCAGACAATTTTACATTTTTAAAAATAGAAAGACTCAAAATGGGGTTACTGGTTTTCCTTATTTTACAGATGGGGTCGAGGATTTGGTCTTTTGGGTTCCATTTTTGGAAAGGATGGTGTATTAAACCAGCCAAACAGTGTCTTTGGACTTATATTTTATATACTACAGTTATTACTTGGTAAGTATTTATACAGCAATACAAAAATAAGTTTGTTTTGTTACATTCCCTTTAGTACTTTGTGTCTTTGCCCTGAAATGTCTTTATAGTAAATAAAAGCATGTTAATGATAGAACACTAGGCTGTAGCACATTTTTCTGTTGTGAAAATTTGGTTCACTGAGATTTTGATGATGCTAATACTGAATTTGGTATCTGTTGGTGTTTAATCAGGGATAGCAGCGTCCCATAGTGTCCAGAAAAACCAGTCCCATTCAGGGAACTTACTATTCCAAACACTTCCCAGAAAATGTTTTTCCTTATTAGTTTATATACTGTAGGGTTACTTAAACATATTATGCCCTGAGAGAACATTAACAGTAAGCAGTGCGTGTAATTCCATTGCCTTTACACACCTGCTATGTCCATTGTCTTCTACTCTTTTCACTTAACTTTATGCGAATTCTTTCATGTTGTTTCCTCTCTTCGGTGTTCTGTTATTGTTGATATCAAGGTTTCAGGTTTTTGTGTTCTAAATAACACTGCAGTGATCAATTTTGTTTACAGTGCCCCTCACACACACCTCCCTCTTTGGATTAGTTCTGCAAAATAAATTTCCAAACACTGGGTGAATGAGCCAAAACACATAAATTTTTTTAATGGACTTTAATACGTATTACCAAACTACTTTTCCCTCAGTCGTCCGGCTTCCCTAAAGCTTCACCCATCTTCATATCTTAAAAGTGTTTTCTGTAAAATTTCTAATTTAATAGTTACAAATCCCCATCATTTTAATTTTCCTGCGTTGTCCCTTTTGTCACTGGGATCCTGATAATAGTCCATTTTCGTATTTGTTACATTTTACCCATTCTTTATCCTTTTTTATGTTAGTTTGGTGAATTTTGATTGTACAGAAGTTTTTTATACTTTTAGAGTTAAATCCAGCCATTTTTGACCTTTGGTTTCCATTGTTAATATTTTACCCCATTACCTACCAGCCCTTCTGTGCTCTTCTGCCTAGCTGAAGTTGATTTGTTATGAGGTAAATTGTGAATCTAAATTTTTCTAAATACTCCTCTGTCAGGTTCACCCAGTTCCATATCCTGTAGAAATACAAAAATACGCACAAGGATATTCATAGCAGTACAGTTTAAAATAGCAAAAAATTGGAAGTAGCTTAGCAAAACATAATGGTTGAATAAATTAGGTTACATCCATATTAGAAAATACTATGTATCCATTAAAGGAAAAAGCAGGTCTTACATGAATATTCTGGAAAGATCAAGACATAGTTTGGTGAAAAAAGCAAATTGTAGTATAATAGGTATAGAGAAGTATATGTTTATATATATTTATATATACATGTAAATATATCTATATAAATGTATAGAAAAGGGTCCAGTGGTTGGGGGCCAGGGGTCAGACTTTTATTTTTTATTCCATTTATTTGTTCTGTTTGGATTTCTAAAGAAGAATATAATGTATTAGCCAAAATTAAAATAGCCTAAGAAACGCTTTTGACTATGTTAATTTTTGGAGATAGGGAACAAATTTCCATTTATAATACTTAATTTGTGAATTTCCTTGTACATATATTTTAAATCGTGTGTATCCTATGTATTTTTTCTGTGCACATTTTGTGTGTTCACATGAGGCATTTTTAATGTCAGGAGGCACATTGAAGGCACATTTGAACTCATCCAACAGTTTTCCAGAGCACATCATCTTCACTCCCTCCTAAACTATTTGAGATAACAGCATTTTTACTTTAATTTTTCCATAGGTAATACTTTCACGAGTTCGAAAGTAAAAAAATATAAAATGCTATCCAGCAAAAAGCCTGCCCTTGACCTTTGCCCACCTCCACCCACTTCCTGCTGCCTTTCGTCCCCAGCTGGTAGCTGCGTGTTGCAGTACTTAGGCATGTACAAGAAAATACAAGCCCGTCATCTTAATTTTCCTCCTTTTTAAAATACAGAAGGCAGATGCTATACATACTGTCCTACATACTCTTTTTTCTTTTTTGCTTGACTACCTCATCGTGGTGATATTTCCATAGCAGTCCATTGTCTTCATTCTTCTTCACAGCTGCAAAATGTTCCACTGCTTGATCGGACCATCATTTATTTAGAGTCACAGCACCTTGTAAATCCCACTGGGAACTGTATCCCAAGCCACCAGCTACATTACATCAGGACAGGTTGGGTGCAATAGTATTTAACTAATAGCCAGGATTTATGGAGCATTCGAAGGGCTTTATACCTGTTAGCTCATTCATTCATTTATTCATTCATTCATTTATTAAGTAAGCTCTAGGCCCAACGTGGGGCTTGAACTCACGACCCTGAGATCAAGAGTCACGTGCTGTACTGGCTGAGCCAGCCCGGTGCCCCACCTGGTAGCTCTTTTAATTCACACGTCAATATTAGGAGGTAAAAGTGGTTATTATCTCAAGGAAAAGAGTGGCATGGAGAAAGTAAATATTGTCCATATCATTTTGAAATCAACTCTCTTAGTGAAATTCACGTGACAGCATTAATTTTTGAAGGTTTAGATATCTAGTAAAGGGCCAGCCAGAAGACCATTTAGGCTTTGCTAACTGTTGCCACGGATGTTACATACGAGTGAGCGCGGCTGGGTGCAGTCAGTCTTTATGTACGAGAGCAGGTGGCCAGTCGGATTTGCCCGTCCCCGGCATAAGGAATCCAACAGTATGGTAGCCTTGAGGAGCCTTATGAAAGGTCATACGCTAGAATCACCAGTCCTGGGAGCAAGTCCGGCCTTTGTGGCCCGACTGTAGCCCACAGGCAGCTTCTTGTCAACAGGCAGTGGGGATTTCAGCTCCACTTAATTAACCTCTTCAAACCTCCTACCACCGATAATTTTTTCCTGTTTCTGTTCTCCTTGTCCATTCGTTGTTGGAAGGGAGGGTAGTTTAACATGCTCTGCTGTCTCCTCTGTCCTTGAGAATAAAAGCACATGTTCTCACGACTGTTGGCTACAGGAAATTACAAAACAATACGTGTGACGATGTCAGCATCAGAGAGCCCCTGTTTAGCGCACAGAACTGCCTTTTTTCTTGATCTGGTTTGACCCACAAGTGGCCAGCTGGCCAAACGTGGTTTCCGTTACCTTCCCGGGTGAGCCCTTTCTGAAATGTTTATTGCAAGTTTTTTCCTTCTTCAGCAGCATATTGGTGCAATCATCTTTGTGTGATTTTTGGAAAATTTGGCCTAAGCATTGTGGATTTTTGAGAAATCTGACTAAACATGGGAAGGCAGATTTTACTGCCCACAGTTGGGGAGCCTGTGGTGAAAAGGCCAGGGGAAGTGTGTCCTGCCTGGGAGAGAAGGCTGAGGGCCTCACGTTCCTTTATCCGTTAGGAGCGATGAGGCTGTTGACTTTCCAGATGAGCTTCACGCAGAGTGTGATTGTAAGACTGCGTATTTTCTTTGCGTGACTTAACTAAGGCTAGTTTATGGTATAAGTAATATTTCACCTAGAATACTGACAAATACTGACAAATCAAAAACACTGCAGCTGGTATTCTGTGTGCAAAGTCAACCTGCATAATCTTAACAAAACAGACCAGTCGTTTTTGTGCCCAGATTTCATCGCATGTTTCAGTACAGTCAGCGATTCCAGCACCGCACCAAATCACAGAATGCTAGCATTTGACTCAGGGACTTTGTCTCCGTTGTCAAGGCCTCACTGAGCCAAGTGTCTCTTTCTCTTGCAGGCATGACAGCAAGTGCAGTTGCAGCTTTAATCCTCATGACATCCTCCATCGTGTCTGTGGTCGGGTCTTTGTACCTGGCCTACATTCTGTACTTTGTGCTGAAGGAGTTTTGCATCATCTGCGTCATCACATATGTGCTGAACTTCATTCTTCTTATCATCAACTACAAACGACTAGTTTACTTGAATGAGGCCTGGAAACGGCAGCTGCAGCCTAAGCAGGACTGACAGCCGGACGAACTCTGAACTGACAGTCGGAAGTCCCCTTTTCCATTAAGTTTATTTTGCAGCAATTTTTTGTTTGTTTGTTTGTTTTTTAATTCTTTACAACAGACACTTTCCCTAAGAATCTTAAACTGATTTTTTAAAATCCTGTAAATTAGAAGGGGCCCTAGCTATTTTCTGTGTCAATCTTCATTTTAAATATGGATACACACACAAAAAAAAAGGAAAGAAAAAAGGATATGCCGAGCCAATCAAAGACAAGCTTTAACTTTACTTTGAAGATGTTTCTGAAATAATAAAATGTAGCCCTAGCCCCCTGCCCTTGATTGTAAAGTGAGCAACCATTGCTAGTAATTCTCTAATGTGTACAAATTCAATTTCAGGTATAACAAATGTGATCATGACATGAAAATATTTTAGAATAGATACTGTATTAAATATTGCCATGTTTACAATATGTAATATGTTTTTAGCCGATGGATTTAAACATGTAGATTCAACTAGAATCCATTTATGTGATATTTGTAAATAAAGGTAGACATATTGGATCCATCCCTGCAGAACTTACTGTACAGTTTAGTTGAAGTGTAGCAATGAAGAATTGTCAGCCCAATGCTGACTGAAGAAATAGTGAAAGTAGTAAGTACAGAGCATCTTGTGAAAAGAACTGACAGCTGCGGGTCCAGTACTGACAGCAAAAATAACACGGTAGTTGGTTCCCTTTCATCTCCTTCCTCGGAAAGGAAGAAACTAAATTTGGACATTCAAGTCAAGCTTGCGTCTAGTCATAAAACTGGATCAATTATAACCTTACAGAATGTGTCACGTGACCAGACCTTCACGTCCAAGGCCTTCAGGACACCAAAGATGGGGAAATGGCTTAGATTTCTTTGGAGAAAAGCTGGAAACGTTAATATGGCATTTTTAGGTAGTCTCTTACAGTAGCTGAATTTTCATGCAGATATTCTTCCTTAATATGGGTGCCAGTCGACCAAACAGTATTAGGACCTTGAAATAACCAGTGTAAGCCCAGTTGCTCCAGAGTAGGAGTGCTCTTGGGTAGCGCCGTAGTATCTCCTGTTTCATTCTGCACTAATTGGATGTCTAGTTTAATCGTTGTAGAGTATTAGCTTTGTAAATCTTAGGGCTGACACGCTGCTCAACCTGCTCCACCGGGAGTAGTGCAGGTAGAAATACCCGAAGGTGAAGTACCCTAATGGCGTCGCTGCTCTTTCTAGAAACTACGCAAATGCCCAGGTTTTAAAGGTGATGTGAATAAACCCAAATGAAATTGCAACAGTATGTTTCCATGGTTAACACCTTCTATCAGAATGTTAAAAGTGCCTTCTGTCTTAAACCTCAAACCAAATATTTTGTGTGTTGAACTTGGGCAGAAGTGTCCTTCCTTCCTCTTACCATGAAGTAGAAAACCTGCATTATTCTCTGGAAAGGTTCTGTATGATCAATTTATTGCTTAGACTGAGAAGCAGCAGCAATGTTTTTGCTTCCAGTTAGAGTCATCATTATGTTCAAAAGAGACCGGTAACTTTTGAGTGCTTTCCCAAGCCTTCTTTTTGAAGGGCGGGGACAGGCTCTGCTCTGTAAACCGTAATGTGTAGAGTCAGCACCTTTCAGCGGTGTCCAGCTAACTGTCCTGACTGATGCAATGTACTTTTCTGGCCCAAGGCAGGTGTAACATCTGAATTGTAATGAACTTTCAACCAGTTTTACCCAGTTTTGTAAAAGTTGAATTCGGATTTCCAGGCTTATGTTTTCCCATGAATGTGAATATTCCAATGCCTGTTTTATTATGTATGTATTGTTCTTGTTTCTGTAGTGAATGAACTACAGAAAGCATTGGATTGGATGTCTGGTGTTTGTGGAGAAACAAGTCCCAACGTTGAAGAACTTGTCCAGTGAGGTCATCCTGTAGCAGCGCTTCCAGTCCTGCCAAGCAGCTTCCGGTTCTTTCTTCTAAGCTAGAGTGGAAATGGTTAACAGTGAAGACTTCTGTGGTATATATAACACCGGCTGTGCTAAATAAGTTCCTCGTGTCCCAATTTAAAATGGTTTTTCATCATATTTTGTATCAATCAGCAGAGTATAGTTAAAGCTTGTCTTGATGTTGCATCCTTGGAAACGTCTTCAACTCTTATAGGATAAAACGTGAAAAATGTTCAGCCACACCCTTCCAGGTTTTCCTTTGCTTTCCTAATAAGCCTTGGGGAGAACACCACTGTTTCAGTCGTGCAAAAATTTTTGCCACGTTCCTGTGACCCCAGAATTCATATCTTTTTTCTCACTGAGCAATGAAGGCGTGCTGCCTGAAATAACAGCATCGTACTGCTAGTATCTCAGTAAGCAACAGGACCCCGGTGGAAGAATTTAGTCTCCCCTCTCCATCCTCTCTTCCACTCCAAGAAGGAGTGGTAGAATTTGAGGACTGTTATGACTATTTTAGACTCAGTATTTAAAACACTGCAACATTACTAGCCACCAACACTGAAGAACAAAGTGGGGGGGGTGGGGAGATTGGATGTCTGTTTTTTGCAGTAATTCCATGCTTCTTGGTTCGGGGAATGAGTCCCTTATTTACTTGGTAGTCATATCATTTGAAGAAATGAGAAGCTGTGGTTAGATGACAATTACTAGGTGGTTTGGTGGATTTCATTAGGTTTTTCTTTGCAGCTAGGTGCTTTCCACGAAGGTAAACTGGTGAATAACTCAGGTTTAACTAGCTGTCTGCCAGGAATTACTTCTACTCGATGTATGTCACCTCTCTTTAAATCCGTTACTTTTAAAGATGTTGAAAGCATTGACTATTTTCATACAGAGACAAAGATCTGTCGTTTGGTACAAGAGATCTTTGGACCCTACTCAGTAGGACATAGGACCAAGACTCCAGTGAAATTAAAACTATTTGTTGGCTTTAGTTTGCTTGTATTTCATTTATAAGATTATCAGCAAAAGTGCAAAGTCCTCTTCAGCGACTACTTCGTAACTGAGATTGGAACCACTGCTTGACATGAGTGAAAGCTGGCAAATCTTGTCTTGAAAATTCGTGTTAGACAAATGCCAACAAGAAATCCACTTACCATTTTTGGTAACCTATTTGGGAAGGAATACCTAACATGCAACCTTTGTCCTCATGTTTTCCCCCCAACACGCAAGCATTGGTGGAACATTTCTATTCAGACATTTTAGGCAGCATTTATGATTCCTAATCTGTGAGAACTCTCCCCTTCGATAAAACAGGAGGGGCAGGGGTGGGAATCCAGGCTACTTGGTTTTTTGTTGTTGTTGTTGTTTTTTAACAAATGAGCCCAGAAAAGGTGAAATGTTTTGTTATAAAACTGTATTAAGCATGGCCTAAGTATTAGGTATATGATCTGTATAGTATGTTCCATCAGAAGTATTTATTACTAATGCTTTAAGCTCCAGAGCAAACATTCATTTAAAGTGGAGTTCACTGGGCAGACTTCCCCCTTTACTAGAGATAGAAATATTCTTTATCAGAGACTTAGGACCGTTTTGCTAACTGGTAAAAACAAATGTAAATATGTAAGAATGTTTATTTGTTGCACATAACTTTTTTGGTATAAAATAAATGTAGCCGTTACCATGGAAGCTGTGCCATCCTTCTTACGCTGAAGTGTCACACAGTCCAGACAAGGTGCTGGGGTCAATCCAGTCTTCCCATCAGCTACTCTGGAGGCTGACACCGTAACTTCCTTCCTACAGGTGTACTGAGCTGCCTCTTTTTCCTTTCCATTATTTGTAATTTATAGAAGACACGTGCAGAATTCTTAGGAGGTTGTAGTTCCTGGAATTTGCGTGCGCTTGTGATGTATGTGGTTGTCAGGAACAAATGAAAGAGGAGCTCCTGCTCGGGGGTGTGTGAGCACAAGGGACGGGGCTGCTGACCTTGCCGCTGAGCTCTTGCCCACAGCTTTACTCTAGCTCCCCCTGAAGACTCCACTCAGTCTCCTCAAAAGGTAACATCTGCAAGGAGGATGAATCCCTTTAAAATACAGTTCAGCCAGATTTTACTGAAGACAACACATGTGTTCTGTGCTAGAACCTTAGGACTTCGGAAGTGGAACTTACCGCTAACTTTAAAACATTTAAGTGTGTGTGTTACGTTTAATTTTTTTTAATGTTTCAAGTAGAGAATTATCTATCGTTCCCAGACCTTAAATGTAACACAAAACTTGAAGCCTTCAAGGAACTGAAGTTCACTGGTCCCAAGAAACATGGACCCCCTAGAATCCCTAACCAACTACACTCAAATTTCTTAAAAGTGGTCTGAAGGTGGCCACTAAAAGGACGTTAAATTATCGTTACTGTTCCTTTCCTGGAGCTTGGAAAGGAAGGATAAAAATGGGTACGTGTTGAGATGGGAGGTAGCAACCACAAGTGAAGTGAATCGAGTTCTGTATTAAGAACCACATTGGTTCATGGTCCTCCCTTTGACTGGACACCAACAGGATCTTCTTCCGAAGCACTGAGCTTTAAACCAGGATTGATACTGAAATCTTAGGAATAGTGTACCTGACTCGGCCGAATGGAAGCTGGGCAAGAGGAGGAGGAGGAATGGTTCCACAGGGAAAGACCAAAGACCATCCCCCAGGAGCAGGGCAGTGGCCTCACCCAGAGGTACAAAGGCCTAGAGTACTTGTCTGTAGGCCCAGCCTGTTTAAAAAGGTCCCATCACTGGGGCGCCTGGGTGGCTCAGTCGGTTAAGCGTCTGTCTTCGGCTCAGGTGGTGATCCCAGGGTCCTGGGATCGAGGCCCACATGCGGCTCCCTGCTCAGCGGGAAGCCTGCTTCTCCCTCTGCCTCTGCCTGCCTGCCGCTCCCCCTGCTTATGCTATCTCTCTGTGTCAAATAAAAATAAATAAAATCTTTAAAAAAAAATAATAAAAAGGTCCCATCACGTTCAGTGGAGTCAGATGTGATGGGACCAGTGAGCCGTTAATACCCATCTGTCCACTTCTGTCAGGACTAGACTGTGGCTGAGGTTGGAATCACGTCCTGGAAGAATCGGTAACCGCTGAGCTCCCTTCTGATTCAGACACTCTTTAGCTCTTACCTTTCTTATGCTTACTTGTCAGCTTACAACTTTGTGGAAATTGGTACACAGACCTTGCTCATTATTCCAGTAATACCACTTTCTGGAAATTCCCTGGGACTGGAGCTCCTCTGTGAAGCTGAAGAGCAGTTGTCTGTTTCTCGCGCGCCTGGTCTGCTGCACAAGCACGGGAGGCCCGAGGGCCGCGGGGCTGGTCCTGTGGAAGCAGAGTCTGTAAGCAGCACCTCTGACGGGTGTGAGTGGAAGCACAGGTTTCTCAAGACTCGAACACAGTGAAGTTTGTGAAAACAGCCTGACACATAAAAAGAATTTCAGATGCTTTCTAGCAGTATAGATCATTCAATTTATAGATTTATTCAATCCAATTTATGTCTTTATGGCCACTTCCATAAAGACAGCTCTTGATTCACATACAACAAAAGCCTTTATCTTCACCTCTCACGTTCCCTTCTAGTGAATTAGTACAAACTCCGGGCCAGAAACTTCCCAGTCTGCCCCGCACGGTTCAGAAAGTGCTCGATGTCTTCGCTGTGGAGGCGGCCCCTTACCTGGGGCCGCCCGTGGCAGGAGAGGTGGTTCGTGGTTTAAAAACTAAACGGGCTGTTTTCCAAACACTGTGACTTCACTGCTGACAGGTGGTACGTGGTTTCATTGGCAAGTTTCCAGTATCTCTCTCGCAAAAGGAACGCCGCCGCTTTTGGCTGTCTCTGCCGAGTGAAGATCCCCTTTTTATTCCCCATTACTCTCCGCGGTGCTAAAAACAAGGCAAAAGGAGTTTCAGATGCCTTCTGATGGGCCAAATGGGGACCAACCTGGAGCCATGCTGGGCACGAAACAGAACTGCCCTTTCACAGTTTCGGCCTGCTCGGTTGGAAGTGGCGTCCGAAGCCCACTTCTGTACTGCTGCTCCCCCAAACCACCTCAGCGCCCTGGGGTGCTGTTTCTTTTGTCTGTTAGGGGAAGGACACCCTAAATTACGTATTCTTTTCTCTACGAAACATGCATACCCAGCTGCCCGGTAGCTGGCGCAGGGGGCCGAGGGCGAGTTACCCTCAGAAAGGCCGGGGCTGCTCTGAAGAGACAATCTGGCGGAAGCCGGAGCCGGAGCCGGCAAGGCCAGGCTCTCACTGCTCCAGGCCACTCGGCTGCTCCGCCAGGGCTGAAGCTGCGAGGGCGGCAAAGCCGGCCCCGGGCTCCCGGGACACCTGCTGCGTTACCCCCTCGTGAAACCGCAGCCTCCGTGAAATGGGAAGCTCTCTCCGTGATAAGCCAATGCGAGGCACCATGCCAAGCCCCTTATCAAATGAACTCCTACGTCAGCTTGCAAGGTGGTTTATCCCCACGTACAGGCTTATGGAAGAGCTGGGTAATCTGTCCACAGTCACAGCTGATTTCTTATTGCACAAAGCCAAGGCGCCCACTCACGAAACTAGGCTGCAGAAGCCACTGATCTCATTTGCCAAACACAGAGAGGCTCGTGTTCTCATTCCTTTTTCTCTTTACCTCCCTCTCAATTCTAATTTTTTTATTTTTAAAGATTTTATTTGAGAGAGAGAGAGCATGTGAGAGGGGGCAGGGTCAGAGGGAGAAGCAGACTCCCCGCTGAGCAGGGAGCCCGATACCGGACTCGATCCCGGGACTCCAGGATCTTGACCTGAGCCGAAGGCAGTCACTTAACCAACTGAGCCACTCAGGCGCCCTCCATTCTAACTCTTAATTAAATTTTCACCTTCCAAAGCCCTGTCTTTCCCTCTAATAATTCCCACTACTACCAAATCCTTCCTCACCTCCCCAAATTGCTATGCTAAATTTATGGTCTATCAGGAAACTAGTAATACCTAGAGGAATGGAAAGAAATGGGATATGTTCATTTGGAACCCCACTGAAGGGACCCTCATCTCTCCCCACCTCAGAAAGCATGCAGACTTACAGTACTGAGCCTCCCACATCCCAAACACTGACACTTACTCGTATTTGGTAAACCTGCCTTTCACAAGTGAACAACGTAAAACACACTGACGTCCTAAGTTTCCCGGGCTTTGTACCCTACTCTGGAATAATGAGCATATCCCACAAGTAAATCCGATACAAGGTCCACTTTTTCCTCACCCTGTTGTGAAACAGACAAAGGTTAAGTTGGTCATTTTTGCCTCAAGATAATAGGTTCTCCTGTTTGCTTTTTTTTTAACCATAAAATGATGCGGGAAGCAGGCAAGTGTGTGCTGCTTCCTAAACGCGACTTGCTTCTCCTAGGAAAGTCTCGTCGCCCACACTGATTAGCGCTTTCCCCCTCGTTTCCACTGTCGACAACGGAACGTCCTGACCTAACAGGCCGACCTGAAAAAATGAGCAACGGTACATCTGTAACCCAAACTTCCACTTACACTGGTCAGTCATAAAATCGGCAAAATTCCAGATGAGCTCTCCCACCACATAGTCTTTGCGTTTTTGATCCAGAACCAAATGATACTGCTCCAGCAGACCTTTCTGGTACTCTTCACTGAACATCAGAGGTGGGTCCTGGAATTCAAAGCCAGGGAGAATTGAAGAGGCAGAACTGTTAGATAAAAACAAAGACCCATGTGATGGTGACCAAAATACCCATCTCCACAGCGGCTGTAGTGACTGCAGGACGTGCTGGTGGACACAGCCAGGGTGTGAGGCAGCCCTCCGGAAAGAAAAGAGATTTTCGGTAAACAACCTGAATTAGTAACTGTTTCATTTATCAACAGAATTTGATGTTTTCTTGATCTTACTCTTCTGTCTCTATTCACCAGCGCAGTCTTACAGCTGAGCTACACGGGAAGTAAAAATAAGTCTTCGAATAATAAATTGAAACCTCAAGTGTTAAGAAGCTGCCAGTGCGTAACTGGAGAACTACGGTGACTCACTGCACTCCCCTCACATTCATCTTGCCTGGTCTGGGGAGGCAGCTGCTATGGAGCAATTCCACCCATCCCACAAATAACCACTTAGTATCTGCTTCCGAGGCGGCTTTGGCCGTGAAGCCATGAGCACGAAAGGCAAGCGGCCCTGCCCCTGCAGGCTCTACCCTCCAGCAAGACAGACTCGAGTTGTAAGTGTAACGAGGGTGAACTGGGAGAGTGTGAAGCCGGAGCCAGGGGATGGTTAGCAGGGGGGCTGAGAGGCGCCCCACAAGGCTCCCCGGGAGACAGTCCAGCTCCCACCGCACAGGTGAGAAGGGTTCTAACGAAGGCAGAGGCCACCGCTGTGGACTCATTCAGTGTTTGGTGAAGAGCACCTACATGTGGTGGACTAAGACGTAAGAATTGTTCAGATGTTCCTGGAACACAAAGCCCGAGTTTTCATCCCATGGGAATTGGGGGGGGGGGCACTCAATCTTAAATGTTCAAGGATGCAGCATCTCAGTCATGTTACAGGAGAACAAATCCCTGCAGGCTTTGAACTTCTGTTCCAACGAGAAGGATTAAAATGCTACACGGGATGCCCTGATGAATGCACAGTACCACTGCGCCATGTTTTGTTCTGGTTCCAGAGTGAATCTAAAGGCAGGGCGATATGTAGATTTTCTTACCAACCCTGCCTGGCCTAACACTCGCCACACTTCACCATTTAAACTTAAGACTGAATTAAACTAAATCGATTCGGTCTTACTAGTCACATTTCAAGTCCTCAGTAGCCACATGTGGCTAGTGGCTGCCCTTTTGCACACTGCAGAAAAATTCCATCACGGCAAATGGTTCTATCAGCGCCAGATCTAGACTGGGCTGCTTAAACATTCAGAGTTCATGACCTTTTCAAAGATGAAGAGCTGGTATGTATATACACCATTCTCATAAGCTATTTCCCCCTATTCTACCAGTTTGTACACGTGGCATTCTGTGTAAGCAAGCTGGATTTAAGGGTGTGAACAGAAAAATATAGTCCCTAGCGGTAGCTGTTCAACATGCAAAGGATAAGCATATTGTGTGTCAACAAGGAATCCGATACCCGTGACAGGTGAGTCTGGGGTGGGGATGAGGGGCTGGCCGTGGTTCAAGAATCCACATGAAAAAAATCCCCACAAGAGAAAGCATCATATCTTTGATGAGGAAATTAAAAAAAGGGGGGAGAGAGAGGGGAAAAATGCTAGTGATTAAACCTTGCTCCAAGATTTCATTCATTTCCTTAACAAGTATTATTTAGCACCTACTGAGTGCCGGACACTGCTGAGGGCTTGGGAAGCAATGATAAATAAGATTCAGTCGCTCTCTTGGAGCCCAGGTCTGGTCAAGGACAGAGGCAGAGAAATAATGATGGTACCCAGTGAGAAACGCTGAGACAGAGACTGGGCACAGAGCACAGCTTCCTCGGCTTGGGGCAGGTGGGGTAAACCTCACCAAAGAGGGGACCTCAGAGCTGAGACCTGAACACTGAATAAGAATCCAGGCGTCGGCGAATGTGGTACTAACACGGGCATTCCAGGCAGAAGGAACAGCCCACACCAGAGCAAGAGCCAACGAGCACCGTGAAAACAGTCCAGTGACCCGGAGTGAAGGCAGAGGAGGACGACGACCTGGGGGAGGGCGGAGAGCAAAGGACACCGACTGCCCTGGCCATGGGCTGGGGCTTTAATGTGGGGGCCAGGGGATGCCAGTGACGGGACTCCCAAGGTTTGGATTTGCTCAGGAGACCACTCGGGCAGCCAGCAGGAAGCTTCCCTGGAAACAAGGCCAGAAGAAGGACCAGGCAAGCGAGGCAGAGGCCTGAGTCCTGGAGGACAGGCTGGTGTGAGCCCGAAGCACCGCGGGGAGATGGTCAGCACAAGTGAGGGATGGGACAGGAGCACCTTTCTAGCCTCTGGGGGAAGGAGTGCCACCCCTGTCCTGGACAGTGAACAAATAAACAGAACACTCTACACGACTTACCTGGTGAAACCCTGCAACGGACCCTGCTCCGTACTCGCTCTGGATGATTGGCTTCTGATAGGTCCTATACCAGTTCTCAAACTCGGTGGCCAGGTGCAGGGGAATCACCTCCAGGTGCCCGTAGTCATGATACCAAGAGTAGTAACTGTTCACACAGATGACGTCCACATACGGCGCCTAGGAGGAGAGCGTGAAACTTGTTCACAAACCAGAAGGTAAAAGACCTTTAGGGCTCCCAAACTCGGGGGCTCTTCCGGCAGAGGAGGTAGGAGGGGGAAGCAAACGATTTGGGTGCGCCCGTGTGTGGCAAGCGTAGGCAGAAGTGACCTGAATCGGGCAAGGCTCTAATTCTGGACTGATGCTCCGGGAAGTAGCCGCAGCTGGACTCCGGAGAGGCTGAGCGGCACAAAGGTGCCCCCCGAGCTGGCCTCGGCGCAGCCCAGGGCCCATGACACAGGATTTGGTTGCTCCACAGCACTCCTGTCACACTGGCCTTCCTTTACCTGGCCCTGGAGAAAGGTTCCCAACTGAAGGACAGATGCACTTTTTCTCCTCACAAAGATTTTGGTTAGCCATGCTGTTTGTGAGCTGGTGCCGTGGGCCACAGAGTGCCAGCAAAATTCCCTCCTGGCGGGTAGCAGAGAGGATGGGCAGGACCGCCTCGCGTCTACACAGTGCGGTGCTCAGGACAGAGCCGCAAACACGAGGCAGCCAAGGGTCCGGTCCCTCCCAGCACCTGAACCAATGCCTGATGTGGTCTGACTTTCCCAGGTGACCGAGCCCCTTCCCAAAGGGTGGTGGCAGACCAGGAGGCAGGACGAGGCAGCCTGTGGGGGACACGTGTGCCTGGATGGCACATCCCACCAGGAGTGTGGCGACCCTCTGAGGCTCAGGCACTGGCTGCCCCGTCCACACAGGAGACCAGGACAAGAAGAGACGCCACTTGGGCTCTGAGAATGTCCACGCCCGCCTGGGCCAGGCTGGAGTTTTGCCAGCCTCTATGCTTCCTTGAAGGGGGTGTTCTCGAGAGATGGCAAGGGAAACACCAGGGATACAAATCTTTTCCCATCCGTGTTAAAATGAGAGTTCCCAACTGATATTTGTATCTTGCATTTTCGCCTCCATTCTTTCCACCAGATGTTTGCTCCTTCTGTAGCACTTTCCTCTTAAATACTGGCCTTGAGTTCTCTCGTGAAGAAGCCTTTTCTTGCTCCCATGTCTTCTAGCTTCAGTGCAACGCAACACGTCGTTCCCAAGGGACTGCTCGCCAGCCATGGGTGAGCCTGGCCGTCCCTTCGATCCCTGCCCGTGGCTCCCAAAGCCAGGTGATGACTGGAATCGCTGAGGAGCTTTTTAAAAACTCAGACTGCCACCCTGGACTTACTAAATCTCAGAATCCAGGCATCTGTACTTACAAAGAGCTTCCCTTGGTGGTTCTGACAACCGGCCAGGTTTGAGAAACACTGGCTAGTGACAACTGTAATTCTCTTCAACTGAGGAGCATCACATGCCGAGTCTGAACTGAGAATGAGTGAAACCTCCCTGTGCCCAGCCTCCCTGGATTAAGAAGTCACACTGCCTGACAACTAAGCAGCTAGTTCTCTTTAACCTGAAGACCATCTAGGAGAGCGTTTGGACCAGCCGCTCAAGGCTCTTCCCAGCAGCCCATGTTAGCAAGCATCAGGGAAGGTGAGAGGACAGGCAGGGAAGTGGTGCAGAGACCCCCAGGCTCACCCCCAGGTCTGCTTCATAGTTGGAGTTGGTCACAAAGGTCACGGGCCGGGAGGGGTCCAAGGCTTTGGTGTGAGCAATCAGCGTCCTGTCCACGGAGGGCAGAAGACACAGGCTGGTCAGTCCGAGAAGGGCCTCTCTCTCGCCATCCCATCTCCCAGCCAAATCCCCTGCTCTCCTCCCTACTCTGAAGAGTACTTTAGGGGAGCAAACATGTTCTTCTAGCCTTAGATCATGTTCCCCAGCATCTTTCTTTCTCCTTCCCCAACTCCTCCCCTGGCCCCACCCCAGAGACAGGGCCACCCTCGCAGGGGTGTGCAGGCACCCGAAGCTGGGGTCCTTGGACTCGGTGTGGCTAAAAGCTGCGTTCTGAATCTCTGAAAAAGCTCTGGAAAACAAGAATGCGTGGGGTATGGACCAGGACGGATCCAAATTTAACAAATAAGTTGGGGGGGTGTGCGAGGAGGCAGGCTGTGCACGGGGCACTCACGGGAGACTGAAACAGCTTCGCCCGTCCGCAGCTTGGTGGGGCAGTGTGGCACAGGGAGATGCCACAAATATTATAAGTGGCCGGAGGACCATGAAGGGGAGGCCCAGAGCTCGGGGAGGCAGTAACAGGGCACTCAATGGACACCGGGGGGTCAGCCCGGACTCGGAAGAAACGGCATTTATGCGTCATCAAGGAGGGACCTTGAGAAGAGGCTTCCCAACAGAGGGCCCAGCCTGTGGTCGGGGCTCAGCCCAGGGACCTGTCAGAGGCCACCCAGTGCAGGTCACCCCATTCACGGTTAAGCCTGCTTCTCTCTTCCCACAGCCAGCTTTCTTCCCCTTGACGCCCTCCCCACACTGCCCTTTTCTTTCGAGGGCTGCGGTTTCCTCGAGCCAGAATGGTATCCCTCACCTCGAGCCCCAAAGCCACACCCTGAAACAGCCTGGGTGTCCCTGGGAAGCTCCTCAGGCCCAGGCAGCTTTAGCCACAGCCCGCCTGCCTCTCCGCCATCCCCCCCCGATCACGCGCCTCCCTCTCGGCACCTCCCAGAACAGCCTGTAGGAGCACCGGGCACCTGCACTCCTTTCCGCCCCACGACAAACTTCTGTCCCCCAACCCTGGCTCAGCACAGCCCGAGGCTCCAGGCTGTGTGTCCAGAGCTGTCCTTTGCCCAGAGCCCCGCATCTTCTACCCCAGCTCAGGTCACAGCGCCCTGTGGCACTGGGACAGCCTCAGCTGCCCCCACAGCAAGTGATTCCCCTCTGCAGACTAAGTTACAACTGCATGACCATGATCGTAAGGAACACAAGGCACCAAGGACACCCCCCCACCCTGCCCTGTTGTCGGGGACGCCCCTATGTGGGGATTCTGTGCACAGCAATGCTGGTGGGGGAGGGAAGGGCTACTGGCATTTGGTGAGCGGGGCGTGAGCTTGAGATGGACTGATCCTGCCCAACAATGTCACTTTAGAATAGTTAGAATATGTATGTCATCGAAAGACCTATGTAGGGTTATCTGCCCGGAAAATCCGGTTTTATAAGGCCTAACTCCTCTTTACAAACAAACCCAAAGCATCACAAAGTGGTTTTTTGCAGCTTTAACATACACTAAATTTCCCGGGAATGGAGATAACGATTGAGAGATGATGGTAACGGGTTTTGTTCGGAACTTTTACCTCGAGCGGCTCACCCATTCAGAAATGCACAGTGAAGGCAGTGCTGACCCGGTAGCAGGTGCCAAGCCAGTGCCCCCACCACCAGCGCCCCAGGCCGTGTTTCAAGGTGATTCCACGACCAGCTGCAAGCACCTGACCTCTTCACCGGGTTTTCTGGAAAGCCAGGCCCAGGCTTCACATAGGCTTCTATAAAGGACCCTCCCCCGTATCATCGGCCAGGCTGCTATTCTCTTCATAACCCGAAGTTTCGGGTATAAGTGAACTCCAGACTTCATTTCAGGTGTGAAGAGGGGACCGTGGGTCTCCCTGGGTTGACACCCCAATGTGGCGGGTGGCACTAGGTCCCCCGAACTGACCACATGTGGAGGCCTGCCTCCCCCAAACCCCCAGCCGCCGGCTGACCTGAGCGCTCCCACAGCTGCTAACCAAGTTGGAGCCAGGCCACAGGCCTCACCTCTCACCCCTGGCCCGGCCCAGGGCGGCGGGAGCACTCACTTGAAGTAGTAACCGGCAGGCTTCAGGAAGGAAGTGGGCTCATTGGCCACCGACCACATCACAACAGCCGGGTGATTCTTGTCCCTGCGCACCAGCTCCTCCATCACCTCCAGGTGGTGCTGCAGAGACTCGTTGCTGTAGCTCTGGCTGCCGCAGGGAGAGGGAAGGGAGCAGGTCAGCAGGGCCTGCCACCGGGGGTGGGGGGGCGGGAGCCGGGGCACTTACACCAGCACGATGCCCACGCCCGGACTCTCATCGATGACCACGATCCCGTAGCGGTCGCAGAGCTGCATCACCTCCTCGGCGTAGGGGTAGTGGCTGGTGCGGAAGGCGTTGGCCCCCAGCCAGCGCAGCAGGTTGAAGTCCTTCACCAGCAGGGGCCAGTCAAAGCCCCTCCCCCGGATCTAGGGCAGAGCACAGTAGAGTGACCCCCTGCCCCCTGTCCTGATGCACTTCGTTCTAAAGCCAGGCCCCTCAAGGGTCGTGGGGAAGAAGGTGAGGCTAGGAAATAATGCTCATAGGGGCCCGGAGGCCACAACCCACATCCGCATCCTCGTGTTTGTTGACCCCGTGGAAATAGAAAGGTTTCCCATTGATGAGGAACTGGTGCTCTGTGACGGCTACAGTGCGAATCCCGACGGGGAGGGTGTAGAAGTCGGACACGGCCCCAGCTGCTGTCTGTGCGGTCAGCCTCACCTGTGAAGGCAGAGCACCGCACCGTGTGTGAGGCATCCTTGCGGGCCTGAGCCCCACACAGCCCACCCTCAGCGGGCAGGCAGAGAGATGCAGAAATCCCCGGCTTCTGCCACGAGCAAGGAGGAACCTTCCCCCACCCTGTCCCCGGAGCCTGCTCTTCAAAACTGGGCCTCCCCACCAAGCATTGAGAAGACCAGGCTGGGAACACTGCAATCCAATTGACTAGGAAGCTCAGAGGACCACGTGTGCCTGACTATCTGTCCTGTACCCCCCCCAACCCCCACTCACTGGAAGCCAAGGCTGCTAGGTAGGGGCAAAAGGCCTTCTGCAGCCCCAGGCCTAACCACCATTACCTCCAATGAGTACAGGTAGGCGGGGTGCTCATGCATCAGGTAGGGCCACCAGAGGTGGGCGTTGGGCACCTGCAGCTGGCCGCGGCCCCCTGTCCCCTGGGCCACGACTTTGCCTTCCTGATCCAGAAGACACACTTCCAGCTGGAAGTATTCACTGCCCTGGACAAAAACCTGGTAATCCACCAGCCCTGCAAGGGACGAGAAAGATCGGACAAAAGAGGCAAGGACACCACCTGGGTCACACAGGGGAGAGCCCTCTGTGGCCACCACTCTGGATCTCAGTCTGCAGTCAGGGGGCACTGAGGGTGGCATGGTGGGAAGAGACGTGGATTCTCATGAATCCTGAGCTATTCACCCAGGGCTATGATTTTAGGCAAGCCCCACTTCTCTTTGGGCTTCATTTCCTCACAAAATGTGGTCAGACCAGATGGGGGATTTCTGCGGCCCAAGCCTGTTCAGACAGGCTGGATTTCAGCTCTTCTTAGGTGGATGAAAAGCCTGAGGATGATGAGATTCTGGAAGAGCCTCTCTCCTAGCAGGTCTTTCTAAACAGGGAGCAGAGCCACTTGGGGCCTGGCTGAGGGAAGTTCTTGCCAGGAGCCCCTTACCAGTGTCCTGGTCCACGCCGGTGGTGATGGTGATGTCATCAATGTAGGTGGTAGGCGTGGTGTAGAGGAGCACAGGCCGATGCAGCCCCGCATAGTTGAAGAAGTCAAAGTTTGTGTCCTGGACAAAGTAACCCTTGGGGTACCTAGGATGGGAGGAAAATGCCCAACTGGGGCCTTGCTCTGGTCCTTCAACCTCAGCTCACATGTCTCCCTGGCCTCCCAGAGCCAGGGCCTCACCTCTGCTAAGGCCACCCAGCCCCTAGTGGGAAGACCAGTGGGCAGGGTGGGGAGTGGGGTGCAGGGGGGAGCAGGGTGCTGCTCACTTGGAGATATCCGTCTTGTGGAGGATGGTCCCTGGTGGCAGAGTGTGGGGGGTGAGCGTGTTGTTGATGGCAATGGTAATGCGGCAGGAGGACAGGGGCCCACTCTGGACCAGCTTGCTGATGTCAGCTTCGAAGGGGAGATGACCCCCCTCATGCTCCGCCACATGCACCCCATTCACCCACTGCAGACACAGGGAGATATGGGGAGGGAAGAGCAAGTCAGTGCCTGCCACCTCAGGCACTCCCTCACACGAAGTACAGTACGTGGGGGCTGAGGGCCCTGCCGGCTGCCACCCGTCTCACGAATGGAGGAATAAAGCTCCAGAACAGATCAGGCAAACCTCCCCTGACCCAGGGCACTAATCCCAGTGTGGGGCCTCAGCGTGCCCCCCATCCACCCCAGGAGGCAGGCTATCAGGTGACCCCTGTGAACCAGGCAGCCCCAAGCTGCTCAGCAACTGCACATGACCACTCGCCCTGCTCGATGCTTGTTGTACTGACCACAATGGCATAGTAGTGGGCACTGCCAATCCTCAGCACCACCCTTGTGCCCAGGTCCTGGGTCCATCGCTGGGGCAGGGTCACCTCCCGCTCGTACCACACCCAGCCGACAAAGCTGCGCAGCTGCCTATCCTGGCTCACATCGTTGAAGCTGGAGGGAACGGGCATGTCCAGGGTGGGGCCCGACTGCGGAGACAAGGGCTGGGATCAGGTCCAGAACACCTAGGACCAGGCAGCCCCCTTCCCCAGGGGCCAGGTCCCTTCCGCAACCCTGCCTGCAGGAAGTTGGACAAGATGACTTCTCCCAGGGCCTGGGGTTCCAGGCCGTCCCACTACTGTCCCTTTTTTTTTTTTTTTTTTTAAGATTTTATTTATTTATTTGAGAGAAAGGGTGAGAGAGAGATCACGAGCAGGGGGGAGGGTCAGAGGGAGAAGCAGACTCCCTGCTGAGCAGGGAGCCCCATGTGGGACTCAATCCCAGGACCCCGGGATCATGATCTGAGCCGAAGGCAGGCGCTTAACCAACTGAGCCACCCAGGCGCCCCACCATTGTCATTCTTTGCCAGGAACTCACTGATGCCTTTCATGGGGCTCATTTAATTCTCACAACTCCATGAAGTAGACGCTGGTCACTTGGACATTGAACGGACAGCGTGCAGTGACCCCCTACAGTGCTGCTCTAGGCGCTAGGAATAAAGCCGTGAACAAGGCCCCCGCTGTCAGATGATCAGCTCTGTGAAGAGTCTGGAGGGTGGCAGGGAACTATTGTAGGGGTCAGGGAGGGCCTTTCGGGGCCCCTGGGATACTGCCTCAGGACAAGCTGGCCGAACCGGGTGAACCTGAGCCTGGCAGGGAATCCTTTGGTCACCTCAGGTAGAAGGCTAGGCATGAACAGGACAGATAGCCCAGTGAGCCTGCAAGCAGCCTGGGGAAGAGCTTCCTGACATCTGGAAGTGGGATTTCCAGAGACTCAAAATATTGGCTGAATGGATGCATAACTTGATAAGAAATCCACTGCTACGGTGGTTTGTGTCCAGGGCTGGGCGCGGGGGGTGGGGGAGGGGGCAGTTGTTTCTCAAGGCAGTCTGTGGACAGGGGTGAGCCCAGGGCCACAACCCTGCCGGAGGCAAGAGGATCCGAGAAGTCCAGACCCTAAGAGGAAGATGATCAACGGACTGCCCCAGAGAGGAAGGCGGTGGGGGCAGGGGCTGCTCTGCTGAGTAAAGTGTGAGGCACAAACCCGGCACCCAGCCTCCGATTCTTCCTCCCCTGATGAACGGATGGCAAACACTGAGAAAAGCGGATCTAGGAGAGGCCGACGCCAAGCCAGACGGGAGACCCGGGGAGGGATCCTTGGCTAGCTGGGTGTCAAGCCCCGTCCTCTCTCTGAACCTTGGCATGTCCTGGTCCTTCGTGCCAGGGCAGAGCTGGTGACAAAGATGTCGAGCTCCCCTCCTCCCGCCCCCCAGCTCGGTGCCCGCGCCGCGGGTGCCCGTCCCACCGGACTGGGGTCGAGCAGGGGCCTGCCCCCGCCCCACAGACGTCCCGGCCGGCCCTCCGCCCGTTTCCTCCTTCCCAGTCCCTCTCCCTGTCGGCCGACCCCCACGCCTCCAAGCCTGTCCTTCTCTAAGCTCCTCCTGGCCGGCCGCTGCGAGGGCCCAGGGGAAGGCTCCCTGCCCCCTCCCCACGGGACCCGCACCTCGCGCAGCGGGGTCCGGTACCACTGCCCCTCGAAGCCCTGGCGCCGGTTCTCGGAGAAGTCGGCGCGGAAGCTCCAGAGGCCGTCCAGCTCCTTGCGCTCCCGCGACGGGCTCTCCTGGGGGTACAGCATCCCGCCCTGCAGCGCCAGCCCGCAGGCCCAAAGCAGCGGGCCGAGCGCGGCCCACAGTCCCGCGGGCATGCTTCCCTCGTGGCCGCTCGCTAACAGCCCACTGCCGCGGGCTCGCGTCGGAGCCGCGCCGGAGGCCAGCGGGGCGGGGCGGGGGCGCGCGAGGTCACGTGCCTCGCCTGAAGCCTCCCGCGCCATCTTGGTTGAGGGCGAATGCCAGGTTCCGGGGAACCCCGAGGCCGGAGCGTCCTGTGGAGGGACCCACTGCCTGCTGGCCCCGTGGCGACGATGGGGGAGGGCCGGCGGGGAGCCCGAAGCTGGGCCCGTAGGAGAGGGGAACCCCCCCCCCTTGCAGCCCCAGCCCGCAAAGCCGGAGATTCCCCGGCTCTGCGCCTGTCCCGCGGCCCTGCCCTGGCCAAGGGGACTGCGAGCCCGCCCCGGGGTCGCGGGTCCGGGGCCACAGGCCAGCGAGGGACCCGGGGAATTGGCCGGACGCCTAGTGAGCCGAGGCGGAGCCATGCGTAGTGGTGTCCGCAGTGCGGCCATAGCCTTGACCCCGGGCCTCCTTGATGTGGCTTTGGAATATAGGTGGGGTGAGGTCCTGAACGCACGGCCATCTTGAAATGGCTTTGGTGCGAGATGGTGTTTGATGCTCATCAAACTGGGCCCCAAACCTCTAACCAGGGACTCCACGCTCCCTCTTGGCATTAAAGGGTCATAAAGAAAGAAGCAAGTGGCTTCTGAGCAGAAAGAGCAGAAGGCTATCTGAGAACAGGCAGAAGCTGACACCCCACAAACCACCACCACCACCACCCCCGCCCCCCCCCCAAATGGGATATGTGTGACATTCCTCAGGCACTCCTGGCTGCCCTAAAGGAAAAACAAATAGTTAACCTATAGAGACCACAATCCTGCAAGACCTGAGTCTCCCTCAGTTTATAAAAGTTTTAGCAATTTACAAGAACAAAGCATTTCTATCAATGGCCTAGCTTCCAGAAGGGATCGTAGATACAATTAAATGTCCTTATAATTTGTAGCCCATTGACAGATCCGTGAAGCTGAGGGGCTTTTGGATTATAGGTGAGGTTCAGTGGGGTGGAGTCCAGAGCCCACAACCAAGAAAGAATTCTTGAGATGTCTTTGGTGAAAAATGGTGGTTTATTAAAGCATGGGGACAGAACCCGTGGGCAGAAAGAGCTGCTGCACCGGGCTTGTGAGGGGTGGCTGATTATGTACTATGGGGTTGGGGGAGGTAAGGAAAAGGGAGGTTTTCAAAAGGATTTTCACGTGTTAAAGAAGACTCACAGGATACCAGAGGCCTTGCCATTGTCAAGTTAAGGTTGTTTTTCCCTCTAGCAAGGCATTAACATGAAGATAGTTGGGAGCTTCCTGGAGGAACATTACACTCTGCCCGCTTCAAGTATCTGTCTCAATGGTTTGCAGGTTATAAGGGCATTTAATTGTATCTACATTTCCTTCTGGAAGCAGGTTATTGCTAGAAATGCCTTGTTCTGATAAATTGCTAAGATTTTTAGAAACTGAGGGAGACTCAGGTCTTGCAGGATTGTGATCCCTGTAAGTTAACTATTTGTTTTTCCTTTAGGGCAGCCAAGAGAGCTGTCACACATGTCCCATGGGGGGGGGGTTGTGGGGTGTCAACTCCTGCCTGTCCTCAGTTAGCCTTCTGTTCCCTCATCAACCATATGCTCCGTTCCTGGCCCTTGGGTCCTGAACACACTATGGTGCTTCATGCCTCTGTGCCATGCTCAAGCCTTTCCCTCTGCCCGGAAGCCGTTCGTTCTCATTCTTTAATACTCCATTCAAACAGCTTTATCCTTGGGAATGCAAGCTGGTGCAGCCACTCTGGAACACAGTATGGAGGTTCCTCAAAAAGTTGAAAATAGAGCTACCCTACGACCCAGAATTGCACTACTGAGTATTTACCCCAAAGATACAAACGTAGGGATCCGAAGGGGCACCCGGACCCCAATGTTTACAGAAGCAATGTCGACAATAGCCAAACTATGGAAAGAGCCCAGATGTCCATTGACAGATGAGTGGATAATGAAGATGTGGTATATATATATACAGTGGAATATTACACAGCCATCAAAAAATGAAATCTTGCCATTTGCAATGATGTGGATGGAACTAGAGGGGTATTATGCCAAGCGGAGTAAGTCAATCAGAGAAATATGATCATTATATGATCTCACTGATATGCAGAATTTAAGAAATAAGGCAGAGGATTATAGGGGAAGAGAGGGAAAAATGAAACAAGACAAGATCAGAGAGGGAGATAAACCATAAGGGACTCTTAATCTTAGGATACAAACTGAGGGTTGTTGGAAGGGAGGGGATGGGGTGGCTGGGTGATGGACATTGGGGAGGGTATGTGTTGTGGTGAGCCCTGTGTGTTGTGTAAGACTGATGAATCACAGACCTGTACCCCTGGAAAAATAATATATGTTAATAATTTAAAAAATTTAAAAACAAACAGCTTTATCCTCACATCCCTTTGGCCTCGAAGTCTCTCCTCCCACACACAAATTCACTGAGGAATTTGGCCCTTGGCTCAGGCCCCTTCTCCAACCCACTTCTTGTCCCTGTGAATAGCATCCCCCTCCTGGGCCTCAGTTCTGTGACCTCTAGACCTTTTTCTTCCCATGGTTGCTTATTTACTGGATCACACTCTAGATTCTTTACTTTCTGAAACCACACTACCTCAGAGATTCCTCCCAGACGGCAATCTCCTCCTACTTTCCCCATCCCTATTTATTATAAACTTGATCCCCTACGCCCCTGAAGCTCCATTTCCTCTTCCCTCCCCATTTTTCTGAATCTAGCAGTCCTCATCTCGTTTTTCAGGAAACCATTCTTCCACCAATGCCCTACCTCTCCCTGGGGTCACCCACCACCCCGTAGCTTTTCTTCTGGGGCATCTCCACTCCTGCCTCCCTCTTTGTCTTCCTCACTTGCTGCCACACCACCTCTCCCTCGGGAAATCTCCCCCTCTGAAGCCCCCAAACCTGACCTGGGAATGAGACCAGCTCCCTCTTTGCTGTTCCCAAATACAGGTGCACAAACTCTTTCTATTCTAAGGACTCATCTGCCAGTAACTCTACAGAAGGAGAAGGGAAACTGAGTTAACAAATGTGGGCACGCTATTGAGTTCCAGCTCTTATGGGCACTGGTTTCTAGCTCCTGCTCTTATTTCTGAGCCTTTCCTCCAAACGCCTTTCAGAGGACTTGCCTGAATTGGCCACCAGATGATGTAGCCCCTCAACCTCCAGTGAACAGCTTGAAAATCCCAAGTGGCTTTGAAGGGGCTCATTCCTCCCTGTCCTGGAATAAGCCCCCCAGGGCATTTCTTCCTGTCTGCAAATTGCTAAATCCAGCCTCTTTTATCTTCATTCTAGGATATTTCAGGGAGGCTAAATGTGTCCTTCTTAAAACTTAGCAATGTCCCAGTAAAGCCCACGACAAGACTGGCACTTCCCAATTGCCCTGCACCCCACCTGTGGATTCTGGAGAGCTGGAAAAAGGAGCAGGCAGGATGTGCCTGTGAGTGAGACTCCAAAGCAGCAGGAGACTCGGGAAGGAGGGCAAACCACGTGTGGAAGGCTGCCTTGAGTAAAATTTTCCTCCACAAAGGCTCCCTCCAGGACAAATAGGAGTTCCTTGCAGAGGTAGATGAACCCTGAAGCTAAAAGTTTAAGTTGCAGGGGCCCTCACTTGCCAAAGCCCCTTCTAAGTCCCTAAGAGGTTCCCATGGTGTCCCATTCCCTCCACCACCTCTGATTTCAGCCAGAGTTGAAGTCCCTGAAAGCTCAGTTACCAATGACCAATTCCCTGAAAGCTCACGCTCACCCCCGGCTGACGGCATCTCACCTGGAGCTCTAAATTGCTAAATTCTGCTTCTTCAAGAGATTTGAGAAGTGAGGGTGAAACAGGTATTGATAACCTGGAGACACTGTCATCCAAAGGATGAGAAGGAGCACTTGCTGCCACACCTCCTCCCCCGTCTGAAGCCCCCAAACCTGACCTAGGAATAAGACCAGCTCCCTCTTTGCTGTTCCCACAGGGAAAAACTGGAAATTTTGGTGGCTCCAAACAAAACAGTGTGCAAAACTGCCATCAGGGCAACAAAGTGGCCTGAAGAAACAAATGTTCTCGTGATGGAACTTCCACACATATATACCGATAAATCAATGAGTGTTGGAAAAAGAGTAATTTGATTGCATAATTATGTGGCTCAGTACCAATGTAGCAACCATTATTAAAATGCATTTGAATTGCTCTTGCGTGTATGCCTTAATTTCAGATTAATTTTGTATTCTTTCTCAGTGTTAACCATATCACTTTTCAAATATGATGGTATCTTAGTCTGCTCAGGCCGCCATAATAAAATACCCCCAGACTGGTGCCTTAAACCATGGAAGTTTATCTTCTCACAGTTCTGGAAGTGAGAAGTCCAAGATCAAGGCTTTGGCTGATTTGGTTTCTGGTGAGAGCCCTCTTCCTGGATTGCAGACCGCCAACTTTCCGCTGTGTTCTTGCGTGGCCTTTCCTCAGTGTGTGCACACCGAGAGACAGAGAGCTTTCTGGTGTCTCCTCTTATAAGGACGTCATCCTATCAGATCAGGACCCCACCCTTATGGCCTCATTTAACTTTTATTACTTCCTTACTCCAGATTAGACACAATGGGGATTACAGCCCTAAGATATGAGCTTTGGGGAGACACAGACACCCAGTCCATAACAGAAGGGAGTAAAGCTGGGGGGAAAAAAGAAAAAGAAAAGAAATAGGAAAAGACTGGCAGAAGCTTCAAAATGTCAAAACTCTCTTATATCACAATGGAAACTAAAACTCTAATGATCCATATGTTTCTTATAAACCTTCATCTTATATTTCATTAAGAAAACAGGAGAAGCAGGGGCACCTGGGTGGCTCAGTTGGTTGAGCAGCTGCCTTCAGCTCAGATCATGATCCTGGAGTCCCGGGATCGAGCCCCGCATCGGGCTCCCTGCTCGGCGGGGAGTCTGCCTCTCCCTCTGACCCTCCCCCTCTCATGCTCTCTCTCAAATAAATAAATAATCTTAAAAAAAAAAGAAATAAAACAGGAGAAGCAGAGATTGGAGTAATGAACCTAGAAGCCAAGGAATGCCAAGGATTGCTGGCGGCTACCAGAAGCTAAGCGAGAAGTACGGAATGGATGTTTCCTCAGAGCCTCCAGAAGGAACCAACTCTGCCAACACCTTGATTTCAGACTTCTGGCCTCCAGATCTGTGAGGAAATAAATTTTTGTTGTTTTAAGTCAAGGAAGGAAGGAAGGGAGAGAAGGAAGGGAAGGAAAAGGAAGAAATAATAAAATAAAATAAAATAAAATAATAAAATAAAATGAAACCTTTCTAAGATGGGAAGCCCTCACCTCCTTCCACCGCCAAATCTACCCACCCCCTTGCAGCTGCCCCCACATTCTCTGCCTGCATTCCTATTACCCGGGATGAATTGCCCCTGTTCCCATCACAGTCCAGCCCCTCCGTGTAGGCTGACTCCCATCTTTTCATGCCTTCTCAAGGACTTCCTCTCAGTGACCCCTCCTTCTCAGGCACTGACAGTGTTTGTCCTGCTTTTGGATCATTTCTGTGTAGCATTCAAACATGTTCTAGATCTCTTATCATGAAAAGTGTTCTCCCTTGATCCCGAGTTCCTCTCCATAGCAAAGCTTATCAGAAGGATTTTCTGTGCTCAATGTCGCCAGATTTTTCCATTCTTTTCACTCTCAACCTACTCCAATCAGGGTTAACAATCCACGGAAACTGCTCTTGGCATGATCACCCAACTATTTTTGTGTTGTTAGATCCAAACTACTTTGCAGTCTTCTTACTCTTCGTAACCTTTGACTTGGTTATTCAAGTCAACACTCCCGAGGCTTCTGTGAAGCTACATGTTCTTGCTTTGCCGCCTGCCTCACTAACCAGTTCTTCTTAGCCTCCTCTACTGGCTCCATCTCTTCTGACTGATCTTTAAACGTTGGAGTGTCCTAGGGTTCTTTATCTGTATTGTCCCCCCACCGAATTATCCCATCTATTCTCATGGCTTTATATACTATTTATATAATGATAACATTTCCTGAGATTCACGTCCTTGTGGAACCTCCTCCCATATTACATCAGGGTTGGTCTGTGAGATCAAGAAAAGATGACAGAAATGATGATATGTAGCTACTAAGACGAGGTCATAGTGTGGTTTCGGCCTCTTGCTCTCTCTTGGATCTCTTGCTGGAGAAGCTAGCTGACAAGTCCTGAAGGACATTGAAGTACCCTATGGTGTTGCATGTACCTCTTACCAATAGCCAGCAAGGAACTCATGCCTCCTGCCAATAGCTTTCTGTGTTCGCCATCTTGGAAATGGATCCTCCAACCCCATCA
The DNA here is from genome assembly GCF_003265705.2 of Callorhinus ursinus. Lineage (NCBI taxonomy): Eukaryota > Metazoa > Chordata > Mammalia > Carnivora > Otariidae > Callorhinus > Callorhinus ursinus. Next base: position 8,872,876 of record NW_027397117.1, on the reverse strand, counting down.
AGCTTTCAAGTGACTGCAGCGCCAACTAACACCTTGACTGCAACTTTATGAGAGCCCCAAAACCAGAATTACCCAACTAAGCCATTCCCAAATTCCTGACCAACAGAAACTGTGAGATATAAAATGTTTGTTGCTTTAGGCTACTAGGTTTGGGGTAATTTGTTATGCATCAATAGACAACTAATACAACCCCTAAGCTTACATCTCCAGCCTTGTCCACTCCACATTGCTCCAAATTCATATATCAAAGTACTGCCTGATATCAACCCTTAAATATCCAAACGCATCTCAAAATTAACAGGGGAAAACCAAAGTCTTGATTTGGAAAACCCCACTATCACTCAGTTTCTACTTTGGGAAAAATCTCCATCTCAATAACTGTGAGCAGAAGGAGTTAGAGGTCTCTGGAAAAAGAAAGACAAGACATAGTTTTCTTGACATAAGAAAAGTCTTTTTAGGCCTCCAGCCATCTTGAGATCTATGCTTCATAAGCACTACTTGCCCAGAGCACACTTCTTGCAGAGCTTCCTGGGATATGTTGAAATTGCAGAAGAATAGACCCCAGGAGAAGATTTTAAGGGAACAAAGAATGTAAGAACGAATAGCCACTGTTGGGGACAGCCGGATCATATCAGGCACAACAAATTCATGGTAAAACTCCCAGCTCTGATTCAAAGGTGTGAAGACTGACCTGATAAACATTCTTGAGTTATCTTTGCAGGATCTGAACCCCTTTGAGCACTCAGATACCGGACCAACTAGAGCTAGAGAATTGATGATGGTGACCCTTGCTGGCCCTGTGACTTCAACCTGGACTCTGTCACCTTAAGATGACTTTTGCCCCAACTCCATGCTGAATCCCCCATGGCACAAGCCTCTTCATAAATATGTATGTGCCCTTGACCTAAAAATGCCCCAGTTTTTTCAAGGAGTCACTACTTTGGGAAATATCCCTGGTGCTCTCCTTTACTTGTTGCAGGTAAAAACCCTGCCTTTTCCTATTCTTTGGCTTGGTTGTGTCTTTTGACTCAACACCCACCGAGAGATGAACCCAGTTTCAGGTAACATAACCACTCAGTTTCTGAGGCCAGAAACCTAGGAGTTATTACTGATTCCTTCTTTTCCCTCACCTTTCACATCCAATCCATCAGCTCTACTTCCAAAATTAAGCTTGCCTATGCCTACTTGTTTCCAACTATATTGCTACAGCCTTGTCCAGACAACCAGCATCTTCACCTGGACTGATCTCCCTTTTTCCATACGTGCCCATCCCACAAGGGCAACCACAGTGAATGGTCTTTATTAAGATTATACCATGTCACATGGCTAAAACCTTCCAGTGGTTTCCCATTACACTTTGGAATAAAACTCAAACTCCTTACCACGACCTACAAGGCCTTGTGTGATCCAGCCCTGCTAGCTCTCATTCATTCATTCTCCAAACATTGAACCATTTTTCTGTTTCTCAAATACTTCAAGCCCATTCCTGCCTTACAGACTTTACACATATTTCTTCCATAGTTTCTTCCTTTTCATTCTGACCTCAGCAAAAATGTCACCTCCTCATTAAGTCCTCCTCTACCTACTTCAAAATGCAATGATAATAACTAACCATGGTAGTCATTAATGCTGGTCACCAAATATTTCTGGTTCTCCCCCTTTCTAGACGCATGGTCTTGCACTTCCAAAGTTAGGTGTGACAATGTAACTATTTTTGCTAAATGGAATGTAAATAGCAGAAATTTTAAGAGCTAGTGTCTAATTTGCCACATCCCTTTTCCCTGACTTGGTCAGATCATGGAAACATGAGTCAAAATTAAGCTTCCATCAGCCTGAGTTGCTGAGTGACTTAGGGTGATCAGTGTCCACCTTCCAACCTGTGAAGGATGTGTGGCAGGAGTGAGAAATAAACCTTTATTGTTTCAAACAACTGAGCTTTTGGAGCTGTTTGTTACCACAGCGTAACTAACCTAACCTGACTGATACACTATGTGCCACATGCTGCGTGCTTTACATGTACTAACTTATTTACTTCTCACAATGACCCTATGAAGTAGATACTGTTATTATTCCCATGTTATTAACACAGTGACTGAGGCACAGCAAAGTTAGGAAACTTTTCTAACACCACAGAGCTAATAACAGGCAGAGGTGGAATTTAAACTTAACCAATCTGGTTCCAGATTTATACTTGTGGTCACTCTGTAGTACCACTTCTCAAAGACTTTCAAACTCATGTTTGAACATGAATTGACAGAGTTACGGGTTTTATTATACATTCATACATATATAGAGAAAAGGGAACTGTCAGTTCTTATCCTCAGGGTTGACAAATATATATATGCATACAAGTATTTACATCTTTTAGGAATACAGAGATGTTACTTGATATTTCAATTATTTTATTTTAATTTTTTTAAAGATTTTATTTTATTTATTTATTTATTTATTTATTTGAGGGGGGAGGGACAAAGGCGGAGGGAGAGGGAGAGAATCTCAAGCAAATTCCCCACTGAGCACAGAGCCCTACGTGGGGCTCAATCTCGTGACCCTGAGATCATGACCTGAGCCAAAACCAAGAGTTGCTGCTTAACTGACTGAGCCACCCAGGCTTCCCAAAAGATTTTATTTTTAAGTAATCTCTACACCCAGGGTGGGGCTCGAACTTACAACCCCAAGATCAAGAGTTTCATGCTCTACTGACTGAGCCAGCCAGGACCCCCTGCTATTTTAATATCAACATCAGGGCAGCAGTTATGAACTATAACAACCAATTAAAGTCACAGGTATTTAGAGACTAGAGATTATTTTTACAAGATCTAAAAATAGTCTCTAAAGTTCGACTGTCTTAAAAAGTTCTTCCCTCACCTTTCAGAAGTACTTCCAAGGACAGTTTTTTTTTGTTTTGTTTTGTTTTGTTTTTAATTATTTAAGACAGGGGCACCTGGGTGGCTCAGTCGTTAAGCATCTGCCTTCGGCTCAGGTCATGATCCCAGGGGCCTGGGATCGAGCCCCGCATTGGGCTCCCCACGCTGCGGGAAGCCTGCTTCTCCCTCTCCCACTCCCCCTGCTTGTGTTCCTTCTCTCACTGTGTCTCTTTCTGTCAAATAAGTAAATAAAATCTTTAAAAAAATTATTTAAAACAAATTCTGGAGGTATAGTTTACTGTAATAAAATGCATACCCATTCTAAGTGTACAGTTTGATAAGACTTGGCAAATGTACACACCTGAGTACCCACCACCACTATCAAAATATAGAACTTTCCCACTACTCCAGGCAGGTCCCTCTGACCCTTCCCAGTCAATCCTATCCTCACCCCTGGCCCCAAGCAACCACTGATCTGCTTTGTGTCCCTATAGGTTAGATTTGGCTTCTCTAGAGTTTCACACAAATAGAATTATACAGGATGATTTTTGTGTCTAGCTTCTTTCACTCAGCATAATGTTTTTGAGGTTCCACATGTTACTTTATAAATCAGTGTCTCCTTTCCAAGGACAGCTTTTAGTAACAGAAAACAGAACAAGTTTCAGTTCTGGTTGGAACTTTCATACATATTCTCAATTCCACACTTCATTTAGGTAAGATTCTTTGAACCAATTTTATGACATGGAATGACGTCTCTGCATCAGCAGTTGCTGGAAAGAGGAGACATACTCTTCCTGAAACCCCTTTTCTCCTGCAGCATTCTCAAGACCCAATATCAGCTTTCCACCCCCACCTAAAGAAAAGAGCTCAAAACCGACCATATGGGAAGGAGAAAAGCAGAAGATGATTTTAAACGAGAGGAATAAAGGGCATGGAATGTTCTTCTCTAATACACCTGATATAAATTAGCACCCTCTCCACGTCTCCCTGATTTATCCCTGACACTGGCCGCAGTCCGAAGTGACCTTGCTCATTTCTTTCTCTGAATACCTGTGGTGGACTGGATAACCATTCACTGACAGCAACATCCCTCCCTGGGAGAGGAGTCTACTCTGCCACCCCCAGGAAACCACACGTAGGCACGTGAGGCGCTTTGGCCAGATCTGTCCGCGCAGGTACAGGTAGCTCTAACTCAACCATTTAATTGCTGGAGAGGATTCTACTGTGCGAATACACCACCACTGATTTTGCCCTTACCCTATTCAGCATTTAGGCTGTTTCCATTCTTCACGTTCACCATCAACACCGCAACATACGTTCCTTAGATGACTCCTGACGTTGTGCTTATGTGTGAGACTGTGCCTGCGCGTGTTCTAGGCCTGGAGCTTCAGGGTGGAGGGTCTGTTCATCTCCCCCTTCACTGGGCATCTTGAGGGCTGTCCAGGGGGGTTGTACCCATGGGCGCTTGTACTTCCTGCTACCCCAGGGAAGGGAAAATGGAAGCCCTCAGCCACGAGCTCTGCCCTTGAGCCAGAGGCAGGCCCTGGGGCTCCCCATCCACCCCTTCTGCTTCTGTCTGGTTCGCAAAGAGGTCTCACTTACTTTAATCTTGACGAGATCTTTCGGGGTCTTTCTCTTTTTGTGTTTTATTCACCGTTATTGTACATCTGAAGCACAGAGTCACTTTACTATGTGACTGTCAGTCTGTCTGTCTTAAGCTACTTTTCTGGGCATCTCTCCCATCCCTCCGTGCACTTCTACTTGTACACCTTCCTCTTGGTCCCAGAAGTACTTTCCCAGGCTTGTCTTGGAGGCTGTAGCGTTCTTTGCCCTGTTCTCCGGGTCATCTTTCTAAGCTTGGTTCAGATGCCAGCTCTTTTGTTTCCTCAGTCAGAAGGAACCTCTCCCTTCTCCTTCTTCCTGGGACAGCTACCGTGAATACGTTTGTACTCGGGGGTCTGCACTGGAGTCCTGGCTGTCTTGGTTTAGCCAGACTATGGCTTTCTGGCAACTGATCCCCCTCCTTGTTCCATGAGCTCCATCCCATGGGCCCTGCCCCCCAGATGAGAACATACAGAGCATCACTGGGGTACCTGGGGTGTGTGGGGGTGCCTGCTGCATTCCTACTGCTCGATGACAATAGTGATATAGCAATCCCTGTGAGCAGGTATTCTGTGAAGGGAGCCTTACAGCTCAGAAAGACTGTAAAATGGCTCTGTCTCTGTTACAGATGAGGAAATTAAGGTTCAGAGAGGTAAAATGACTTACTCAAGGTAATACACCCAAGACTGCATTTACCATTGTTGATGGCACGTTCACTTCTTTTCCCAAATGACCCTACATCCAAAGGACTTTCTGATGGTCTAGGACAGAAAGTACTAATAGAGTATGCTTCCCCCTGTGGTGGGGTGCAGCAACACCAAATGTCCCTGCAAAGATTGTATGGTCACAGCCTTGAGCTTAACTAGCAAGTCACAGGATACTCAGCTGATCAGGACACAAGTTTGAGACTTCCTATTTTTTAAAAAAGATTGTATTTATTTACTTGAGAAAGTGAGCAAGTAAGAGAGCATGAGCAGGGGAAGGAGCAGAGGGAGAGGGAGAAACAGACTTTCCATTGAGCAGGGAGCCCAACACGGGGCTCGATCCCGGGACTCAGGGATCATGACCTAAGCCAAAGGCAAACACTCTACTGACTGAGCCACCCAGGTGCCTGAGACTTCCTGGTTTTTTTTTTCCAATAGATAAATTTTATTGCATTTAAACAATATCTCAAATAGGTCTTGGGACTCATTTGGAATCTTGTTGTTTCTCTAGATGGACAACCTCTGACCTCTTTCACTAGCCCACTGACTGGTTCCTTTCTGAGAGACAGATAGCATCTAAAAATTTTCTGATGTCCTGGTGATTAACTGTTGTAGCTTGCTGAATCAAAGAAGGTGAATTTGTACAAGTTCAATGCCAGTAACTTTCCGGGCTTGAGATACTGACCAAGCAATACCTGGCCTCATTTGAACCAGCAGATAGATTTTTTTCATCCAAGAATTTTCAGATTTTTTTAAAAGATTTTATTTATTTATTTATTTATTTATTTATTTATTTATTTATTTATTTATGAGAGAGAGAGAGAGAGAGAGAGAGAACACAAGCAGGGTAAGGGGCAGAGGGAGAAGCAGTCTCCTCGCCAAGCAGGGAGCTTGATGCGGGACTCGATTCCAGGACCCCGGGGACCACTACCCAAGCCGAAGGCAGACACTCACCGGACTGAGCCACCCAGGTGTCCCAAATTTTCAGATTTTAACAAGAGACCTGCTCTTCTGAATAAAGACATAAATGGGGAAGTGAGCACGCACAGACCTCATCCTAACGGAAACCCAGTGGAACACCCTGCTCATGTGCTATATTTGACTATAGACTGCCTGAACCCCTGCCGGTTCCTCTTTGTTTGTCAGCCCAGAGCCTCTCACTTTTCTTTCCAAGGAGGCTGATTTCTACACTGATGATATCCCTCCACAGGATTCCTCTGGGCTTTTTACAATAACTGTGCCTTCAGGGTGATGACATTTTCTGGAATGTAGTCTGGTTACTGAAAATGGTCTTCACTCTCACAGTGCATTCAGCAAAGAGAGCACCCTAATGTTTATTTTTTTTAAACAGTTTTATTGAGATATAATTCAAATACCACACAATTCATCCACTTACAGTGTACAACACAATAGTTTTTAGTATATTGCCAGATGCGCGTGACCATCATTGCAATTAAGTTTGGAATATTTTCATCACCTCAAAAGGAAACTGTGCTCTTTGCTTTCTATCCTTTCTGTCCTGCCCATCTAGTCCTAAGCAGCCACTCGTCTATTTTTTGTCTCCATAAATTTGGCTATTCCAGGTGTTTTATGTAAATGGAATTATATATGTGGTCTTTTGCCTCTTAATGTTTTCAAATAAATGTGTTTATACTGTAATTCTGCTGTGAAATTCAAAATTTGAAATCAGTGTTTTTAGCTCTGTGACTTCATACATTTCTTTCAAGATTAGCAGAACATTACAACAACTACAGAATTAAATTTTCTCCTCCCAGCCCTGAAAAAAATGCCCAGAAGCTTTTTTTTTTTTTTTTCCTTTAAGAGTTCACTCCGTGGGAGGAGGAGGCGGGAAGGCGGCGCCTGGGTGGCTCAGTTGGTCAAGCCTCGGCCTTTGGTTCAGGTCATGATCCTGAGGTCTTGGGATCCAGCCCCACATCGGGCTCCCCGTGTCAGCAGGGAGTCTGCTTCTCCCTCGTCCTCTTCTCCTCCCCCCTGCTCGGTGCTCTCTCCCTCTCCCTCTCTCTCAAATAAATAAATAATTCTTTTTTAAAAGAAGGAAAAAATAACAACCCAGAGAGTTAGGTTGTCTTGAACTTTTTTTTTTTTAAGATTTTATTTATTTATTTGACAGAGAGAGACACAGCGAGAAAGGGAACACAAGCAGGGGGAGTGGGAGAGGGAGAAGCAGGCCTCCCGCCGAGAAGGGAGCCCGATGTGGGCTCAGCTAGGTCCCTGCTCCCACAATACACCCTTTCCTTAGCAAAAATGACAATCTTGTGTCTCAAATATTGGGCAGGAATCATACAATTCTAGGACATGACCCAGAAGTGAGCTGCTGTTGCAATGTAAACTCATGGAGTTTAGATGGTCTAAGGAGGTGGGTGGCTCTGGAGACACCTCAGTACAAATTCTACTGGGGCAATCTCAAATGAGTGGGAGGGGGGTCGTTTTGGCTGAGCTGGAGTAGACGGGAAGCGGAAAAAAAGGTCCACTGCCAAAGAGAGACCGGATTGACAATAAAAGCGCAAGGCGGGGGGGACACAAAAACAGGCTGCAATGGTAACAAGAGGCTTTGAAGTTGTGTTTGGAACAAGAACACAGTGACCGGCTGCCTGCAGCTTCTTATTTTCCATCTCATCTGTCTGGGAGGATGATCTTCAGATCAGAAATGGAAGAATGAATGTTGGTAAAGGAATCTGAAAGCCCAGGGTAGTGGGTTGAATAGTGTGTCCTCCGAACCCCAATTCATGTCTACCCACGACTTCAGAATGTGACTGTATTAGTTTTCTAGGATTGCTGTAACAAAGTATCACTCTAGCAGCTTTCTGGTGGATTCTTTGGGATTTTCTAAATATAGAATCCCACCATCCATGAATAGACATAGTTCTACCTCTTTCCAATTTGGGTGTCTTTTATTTCTTTCTCTTGTCTAATTGCTCTGGCTAGAACTTTCTGTACAATATTTAATAACAGCAGTAAAAGCAGGCATCCTTGTCTTGTTCCTTATCTTAAGGGAATGGCTTTCAGTCTACGAATATGATGTTAACTGTGGATTTCTCATCAATGCCCTTTAGCTAGCAAATAATCAATATTTAAATTTTTTTGTCCACATTGAGATATGGTGTATTCAGAATGCCTTAATTATTAATAAGGCAATGTGTTACAATACCAATAAAAAAGATTATTGTAATTGTGTAATTAAATAAATGCCCTTTATCATGTTGAGGAAATTTCCCTTTATTCCTACCTTTCTGAGAGTTTTTTTATTTTTTTAAAGATTTTATTTATTTATTTGACAGCAAGAGAGGGAACACAAGCAGGGGGAGTGGGAGAGGGAGAAGCAGACTTCCCAAGGAGCAGGGAGCCCGATGTGGGACTCGATCCCAGGACCCTGGGATCATGACCTGAGCCGAAGGCAGACGCCCAACGACTGAGCCACCCAGGCGCCCCTACTTTGTCCATTTTCAATTCAATTAAATAAAATTTAAAACAATAAACAATTCATTGTTGAATTGTAAAAGTTCATTTTATATTCTGGATACTAGACCCTTATCAGGTATATGATTTACAAACATTTTCTCCCATTCTATGAATGCCTTTTACTTTCTTTGAAGCACAAAACTTTCTTGTGGGCTTCTTTTTGGGGTGATGAAATGTTCTAAAATTGGTGGTGGTGATGGTCACACAATTCTGTGAAGACACTAAAAGCCGCTAAACTGAACCCTTAAAAAGGTGTCTTAGGGCGCCTGGGTGGCTTAGTCAGTTAAAGGTCTAATTCTTGGTTTCAGCTCAGGTCATGATCACATGGGTCATGAGATGGAGCCCCTGTGGAGTCTGCTTGAAAATTCTCTCCCTCTGCCCCTCCCCACCAGCATGCACATGTGTGCTCTTTCTTTCTCTCTAAAATAAATAAATATTCTTTTAAAAAGGGTGTGTCTTGGGGGTGCCCAGGTGGCTCAGTCGTTAACCATCTGCCTTTGGCTCAGGTCATGATCCCAGGGTCTTGGGATCGAGTTCCACATCGAGCAGGGAGCCTGCTTCTCCCTCTCCCTGTACCCCTCCACCCCTCTCATGCTCTCTTTTCGTCTCTCTTGCTATCTCTCTTTCAAATAAGTAAATAAAATCTTAAAAAAAAAAAAAAGGAACATACCTCTGGAGTTTTGTTGACTTTGAGTCTACCAGCTTTGAGGCAGATGTGAATGCAATTTTGGTTTTTCAATAGGACAGTAATCATATATTCTGGACATAATTGGCTGCTAAACTCACAGCCATCCCACCCCCTTCTTCCTTATAGACCTTGATTTCATTCAGAAGACAACAGGCTTGGTGAAACGGGGCCTGCCCCAAACCCCAAGGGATGATTAAAGTTTAGAACAAAAGCCAATAAGACAACCTCATTCCTTTTGCCAGGAACTTGCTTTCTCATCATCCCTTGAAGCCAAGAGTATAGAACAAGAGAGACAAATTGAGGTAAGACTATTAAGCAAAAAGAAACAAGGACTTGATAATTTGGGAAAATCTAGATTTCAAAAGATGCTAAAATTAGGGATTTCACCATCAGGAAAGCATGTTTTAGAGAGAGAGCCTAGGGATGCCTGGGTGGCTCAGTCGTTAAGCATCTGCCTTCCGCTCAGGTCATGATCTCAGGGTTCTGGGATCGAGCCCCGCATGGGGCTCTCTGCTCGGCGGGAAGCCTGCTTCTCCCTCTCCCACTCCCCCTGCTTGTGTTCCCTCTCTCGCTGTCTCTCTCTGTCAAATAAATAAATAAAATCTTAAAAAAAAACAACAACAACTATAGAGAGAGAGAGAGAGAGCCTATGGTTGGACAACCTTTTGCTAGTGTCTGGAAGAGATCAAAAGATCAGAGTACTTTGTTGTTAAGAGTGCTCTTTGAAGAGATCTGGCACGTGACTCGCGGATCCCTTCAGCTTTCTCAGCAGAAGCCAGGAATAAAAATGGCATTATTTCGGAAAGATCTGTAGAGCAATCTCTTGTCTCATGAAGTGAACCCCTGTGACATTCACAGGAGACCCGCAAAGTTCTTAAGGATATTATATCAGCAAAAACATCCCTAGCAAGGATGAAGAGGAGGAGGAGAGGAAATTAAAGAAGGCTTCCCGAGTTTCCTCAAAATTCTTCAAGCAGGAAACAGGCCACTTACATGTTACTCAACTGTAAAGATGTGCTACCCTTCAGGAAAAAAGAATGATGGCTCTGCGGGGCGTGGGGCAGGTCCAGAGGGCAGAGCTCAAGGGCGGGGAGGATTGTGGGCATCCGCTGCTTTTCAAAAGTTTGCCTTACACCACTTTCCTTTCATGAAAGATCTACATTAGTACCGTTTTCACTAACCAAAAGAAACCCGAAGACTTTTGCTTTTAAAAAGGGAAAAAAGCAAAATTGGCATACTGTGTGTTTTGCCTTGAGCCTTTATAGAGGCAGTGTGCACCCCAAGCAGCAAGAGCGGCCCCACCTAGCGCCTTCCCCAGGAACTGCCCTTAGCCTCTCGGCATCAAGCCACCATAGCTTGGAACTATCTGTGAACATCTGTGCTCTATCTTGATTTATTTTGGGCATCTGTTAGCAATATATGTCCTAAGGTATCAGAAAAGCCTAGGAGGGGTTCTGGGAATGCTCATAAATTTTTCCATATTAAATTAATGGTAATTGCTTCTTTATACCATTTTGACTTATGAAAAGTTTCACAGGAACACTGTTATTTTCAGAGACCAGGGAAAACCTGTGTTCCCAAGCCTTGAAACCTAGTGGAATTTTCTGGGTCGGATTTCAAAATTGCTTGGAACCAGTATTCCTTTTTCCCTTCCATTTTCTTCCTTTTAAAACTGAAATGCCTCGGGGCACCTGGGTGGCTCAGTTGGCTAAGTGTCCGACTCTTGATTTCGGCTCAGGTCATGATCTCGGGATCCTGGGATCGAGCCCTGCATAGGACTCTGTGCTCAGTGCAGTCGGCCTGTCCCTCTTCCTCTGCTCCTCATTTCCCCCCCACCCCACTTGTACTCTAAAACAAATAAAATCTTTTTTAAAAATTAATTGAAATGCCTCTAAGTGTTATCGAGTGCCTAAACAAGCCCTGTATTCTGGGATTAGATCATTTGTTTCTTGGGTTTGTATGCATGAACCCTACTCCACACCACAATCACATGAGATTCTCAGATTCATGGATAGAGAGGAATTTTGCCCCAGGATAGATCATACCCAGAGTCTCACTCATACCTAATTTCGATGATTTAGATAATGAGATATGGGACTTCTGAGTTGATGAGATTTAGAACTTGCATTGATGTTTAAGGGGTTAAAACTTTGGGGGGGAAATGGGATGGAGTGAAGGTTTGGCACGTGGGATGGACATTAGTCTTTGAGAGCCAGACAACAGAATATAGTAGACTGAACAATGATTCCCCGATATCATAATCCCCCAAACTTGCGAATAGGTTACCTAACATGGTAAAAGGAACTTTGCAGATGTGATTAAGTTAAGGATCTTGAGATGAAGCGATTATCTTGATTTATCCAGGGGGATCCAGTGTAATCACATGGGTCTTTATAAGAGGGAGGCAGAAAGATCAGAGGATGTGACAAAGGAAGCAGAGGGTCGGCGTTACAGAAGGATTTGAAGACGTTGTACTGCTGACCTCAAAGATGAAGGAAAGGGCCACAAGCCAAGGAATACAGATGGCTTCTAGAAACTGGACAAGGCAAAGAAACAGATTCTCCCAGATGCTTGTTGACACTTGATTTTGTCTCAGTAAAACCCATTTCAGACTCTGACCTCAAGAATTCTAAGATGATCTTTATGCTGTTTTATGGGAAACCAATACAAGGTCATACTGAACTTTGGTTTAAGTAGTCAGTTGGTGGCAGAATAGAAAGAGGCAGGCAAGGGGGGTAACACAATCATGAATGGACAGTCTGGAGAAAAGCTACACAAACTCTTGCTCTCTCTGAGCCAGGAGAGGCTCGTTCCTCTGGTCAGGTCGGAGGGCATGTGGCCAGGCTCACAGGTGGGAAGCACTGGGGGCTGATTCCAATTAAGGAGAAACTTTTAATAGGCTTGTCTGAAAACAGAGTTCCCGCTTGGATTGTGGTGCACCCTACCGATGGAGGTGTAGGGCAGGGACTATTCCCTGTGTCAAATGTATTACAGTTGTGTATTACAATCATTATTTTAAGCCTGTCTGCTGTTTGACGGACATAAGTCCCTCCTTCATTTCTGAGACTGGACTCCATACCCTCTCTCAGTCAGCACTTTGACTCTAATGTGTACAACCAACATCTGGGGAGTTTGTTAAAATGCAGATTCTGGAACAGGTCAGGCTGGGGCCGAGGAGAGGCGGTGGTCTGCAGCGACTTTAGGTAGTAAGATTCTAGAGACCAGTGATCCTCAAACTTGAACATGCAACAGAATCACCTGAAGGCCTTGCAAAACAGGTAGCTGGGCCCCCACCTGGAATCCGATTTAGTAGGTCTCAGGCCTGAAAGTTTGCATTTTTAAACAAATTCCCAGATGAGGAGGAGGAGGGGAAGGAGGAACCACACTTTGAGAGCCAATACTCTAGAACATTCTGTGAGCCATGGCTTTGGCCCTTTCTGGAATGCGGTGTGGTATGCCCACTGCTGGGAGTTTGGGTTGTTTAGTTTACAAAGTGTTTCCATTGCTCCCAAGAAACACTTGGGAGGGGTTATTCATTCTTCCTTGAGTTTAACTTTGTTGTTAATAAAACATAAATTTCAGACATTTCTTATCAGGATTTTGGTGACGTCTGTGTAGAAGAGGCCTCTGCTGGCCCTGGGGACTCACTGCTATTGAACATTTACTGTGTGCCAGGCCTGGCCCCGGGCCCTTTGCGGACCAAATGTAAGTCCTTGAGTGCAACTGGGGGCAGCCCCCCCCCCGCCCCAGGCACTGCCTGTCTGTGGCCCTCACCTCATGGTCCGTGCTGGGACCACGCGGCAGTACCTTACTCTCTAGGGTGAAGGAGACATCTTTGCATGTGTATGAAGCTCACCTGGTGCCTGGCATCCCACGCTAGCTGGATGACTGACTTTACCACCAAATATGCCATTCCCCCCACAAGGGCCCAGGACACCCTCTCACGGTGCCTGATTGTTCAGGGAAGGGTGGGTTAAGCAAGGGGTGAATGTGAGCAGGCGAGCCTAGAGGATGCTGGAAGGAAGGATAATGAACAGGGACTGACTGAATTAACCAAGCCCATCAGGGGCCATCAAGGCTCCAAGGAGGCCCGTCCTCCCAAGATGCTCTGGGCCGCGTACTGTGCCACCGACAGTGAAGGGTGTGGGGCCTGAGCAGGGCAGAAGCTCTAATGAAGGCAATCCCCTCTCCTTCCCCATCCATGACTCCTGCTACCCTTGTGCATTTTCTCCGCTTCCTTGATGGCCCCCACTGCCCACTCAACAGGCCCCCAAAAGCCCACCACTGAGGGAGTCAGGCTGGGCAGGAAACAAGCAGCGTCCTCCTCTTGGGCCTGCTTTATTTGGGCGCGGGGTGGGGAGGGCTCTAGGCCTGCCGGGCCCGCAGCAGGGCCCGCACCTGACCGATCTGCCAGTCGACACTGGAGCTCGCTGTGCCACCCAGGGCGGCATACTGCTCCACGCTGTGGCCGTAGTCCCACACGCGGCTCACGTCGCCCGAGAACAGGGGGCTGGGGGAGAGAGGAGGAGGTGGGCCAGGGCCCCGTGGGGTCCCCAGGGGCCTCAGGGGCCCAGGCTCACCTCCTGGGAGGCAGCAGAGGGAGGGGAGGGGGCCGCACCTGATGGTCTGTAGCTCCCTCAGCGACAGCTGGTTGAGGGGGACCCCCTTGGTCTCGGCCATGAACACAGCTTTCCCGGAGGCCTCATGGGCCTGGCGGAACGGCATCTGGGGCAGCCAGGCACCGGTAGCACCGACTCAGTCTTCCTCTGCCCCCTGTTCAGCCCATGCCCTCACGCTCCCCCAACCCTCGGCCTGGGGGACATCCCCATCTCCCCCCGCCTCCCCAGCCACCCCACACTCACCCCTTTGCGGACCAGGTAGTAGGCAAGGTCAGTGGCCAGCATGTCAGGACTAAGAGCCCGTGCCATGTTGTCACGGTGAATCTGGGGGACACCGGTGGGGGGAGTAGTGAGTCCTGGGGACCCTGGGTGGTGAAGCTGCCGGCCTCAGGCCCAAGGCGTACCCCCCGTTAGCCAGGATGTCCCCGGCCTTGGGCAGATCCACTCTGACCCAGCCTGCTCTGCTCTCTCTGCTTGAGCCATTTGCCATCATCACTGATGATGTTTAGGGGAGCTCCTGGGGTTGTCGGCACTTTTCCTCAGGGGCCCCAGCCTTAGTGTGCATCAGAACCACCGGGTGGTGGCGGGTAGTGGGTAAAGATAGCCAAAGCAAGGTACTCCATTATTTGTTGGATTATTGTTGAAGCTGGCTGTTAGGCCATAGGGGTTCCTTGTGCATTCTCTCAACTGCGCGTACCGAAATTTCCCATCATAGACGGCTAAAAAAGAAATCTGGTCAGGCCGGTTGATGGGACCCCTAGATTCTAACCCACTTCCATTCTCCTGCAGCTAGCACCTTTCATCTCTTCGCGGGTCTCAGGGGCAGGAGCAAACACCTCCCCACCTCCCCCTGCCCCAGATCTTCTGGATGCACCCACCCTCACCTCCTCTCAAGATCACCTCCTGGCATGCCCATCCCAGAGTGGAGGGGCCTGGGGGACAAGACGGGGGGGCTTGCCTGTAGTGTAGAGATGACACCTGTGGCCACTTGGAGGACAGCACTCATGGTGTCTGACACTTCAAACACGGCTTCCTTGTCCTCCTGCGAGGCACGCGGCAGGAAGTGAGAGCCCAGCAGCCCCGTCCCCCACTGAGGCATCCCCACTGCCCTCCACTGGGAACACTCAGCACCTCGTACAAGCCACACCAACAGAGAGGAGAGTTCTCAAGGGCAGTCAAGGGCTGGGTGCATAGGGTGGGAGGTGGCAATTCCGCGGGGCCCCTGCTTGGATGTGCCAGGGCCCCGAGAAATGGGATGCGGTGTATGTGCAGGTGGGTCCCTCACCCACAGCCCCAGCCTCACACCTGCAAGTCCTTGTTGTAGGTGCTTGGAAGTCCCTTGAGTGTCATCAGGAGCCCAGCACACTGAGGAAAGAGTGAGACTGAGGAGGCTGGGCCTCGAGCCCATCCTGGAAGTTCCCTCGGGACCCCCCAGGTCAGCCCAAAAGCCTTGCCCCCACTCCCTGCCCTGCTCACCCGCCCAAACACTCGCCCCGCCTTGCTCCGGATTAGCTCCAGGCTGTCTGGGTTTTTCTTCTGGGGCATCAGGCTGCTTCCGGTGCTGGGGACAGAGATGCTGGGGCTGAAAGGGCTCCCCTGCCCCTTGGCTGGTCTGCTGGCTGGATCCGGTGAGGTCTAGCAGCATGCAGTCCAGGTCTGCTCCAGGGGGCGGGGGGGGGGGGTGGGGAGGAAGGAAGCCATGCTGGTGGGTGCAGAGCTGGGGTAGGGCAGGGTCCAGCCTTACCTGTAGGCATCTGAGAGCTGTACAAAGCTGAATTCCTTGGTGCCGTAGAGGATGAGATCCTCAGCCATCCTGCTGAGGTGGGTCATGCACAGCGAAGCCCAGAACAGGAACTCAGCTTGTGGGAGGAAAGGGAGAGCAGGCCTTCTGGTCACCAGGCCTCTCTAGCTCCCCACTCAGTCTGGAGAAGCCCCAGGCGGACCAGACTTGGGGTGGGAGGGGGCTGGAGAGGAGCCAGGGCTAGAGGACAAATCAGAGCAGGGTGCGGGGGAATGGCCCTACAGAGGACAAGCGTGCTGGCTCCTAGGACTCACCCACAAAGTCTCGCTCACTGGTGGCATCCATGCTGTTGAGGGTGATGGCCCCAAAGTTCAGTTCTGGAGGAGGGAGAGACGGGGAAGGCAATAGGGCTCGGCTTCCTCTACCCCAAATCAGGTTGCCCAGCCAGCTCCCCCTTGAGACTCTTTCAGGGAGGAGAGTAGGGAGGGGCAGGAGTGGGGAAGGGTCTCTTGTACAGGTCCCAGGAAGGAAGCAGGAGCTCTGAGTGTCCCCAGAGCCATGTACCCCTGCCACCGGCCTTCTCCTGCCCCTCTAGCCTCAGTGTCCATAGGTCATAAATGAGGGTTTCAACCAGACCCCTGCCCCCTCCGAGTGTGTGTCTGGGGGGCCTGGCAGGCGCTGAGGGGGATCTCCGCAGGGGAGGGGCAAGGGCACCTCACCTGCTCGGAGCAGCTCCCGGTCCACACCCAGAGGGTTGCCTGCAATGGCCCCGCTGCAGGAAGAGGGGAGCCCAGGTGAGCAGGGCTCCCGGCACATACGCACGTGCACACGCAGAGCCAAGCCCTGACTGTCAGGGCTGCTGCCCAGTCAGCGTGGCTGACGAACGCTTGTCCCCATGGAGTGGCAACGGCAGGCTGAGGGCAACTGGCTGGCGGGCTGGGACCTCCCTGGAGAGCTCTGGCCCTGCTCTGACATACTTGCCAGCCTGGTTACCCCCACCTTAGAGAGAGCCGTGGGTCCAAGCGGGGTTCCCTCCCTTTCGGAGAGGCCAGTTACCCGGCTGGCTGGCCTCCTCTGTCCTTCCTAGCACCTCCTCTTCTGCTGGTCCCCAAGGACCGTGCTAGCCGTGTGGCACAACCCCCACCCCCACCTAGGCCCTCAGAACACTGGGGCCTTACTCACCTCCCCAGGGGCAGGACGTTGACCCGCTTCTGCACCTCCAACAGCCTCTCAGAGTCTCTGGTCAGCGCCACGGCATGGCTGCAGGAAGCCAGGGGGCAAGCGGTCAGGGCAAACTGGGGCCCTCCCTTCTGTCACAGCCCCTCCACAGTACCCCTGCCCTATGCCCCACCCCACTCACCTCAGGATCCAGTGGCTCCAGCGGATGGGCTGAGCCCTCTGCAGGTGCGTATACCCTGGGAAGAGGACGTCACGTTCCCTGCGGGGACGGGGGGGGGGGGGGGGGGGAATGGGGGCGGAGGCCGGGGGGGCTCAGCAGCTTCAGGCAAGGGCTGCCTGTGTCACCCCACACCCTGCAGGCCTGAGCCCCAACAGGGAAAAGCAGGGCCAGCCTTCCAAGGATCTGCCTGCACAAGAAACCAAGTGATCTCCTGGGGACAAACACATCATAATGGAGGGGACCAGAAGTGGGGCAGTGCGACCCAAGGACCGGGCCAGGGCTGTGGAGCCTCCCAGAGTAGGACTGGGGCTGGGACCAAATGGGATTAAGTCCTCAGCTCTGAGCAGAGGTTGAGAGAGCAAAGGAGGGCACACAGAGTGGGTACTACCCGGCAGGGGGAGTCGCATTTGTGAGCACTTTGAGAAGCTCCCAAGGACCTCGGAAGAGCAGGGGGCGCTTTATTTTATTTTATTTTTTTAAAGATTTCATTTATTTATTTGACAGAGAGAGAGAGACAGCAAGAAAGGGAACACAAGCAGGGGGAGTGGCAGAGGGAGAAGCAGGCCTCCCGCGGAGCAGGGAGCCCGATGCGGGGCTCGATCCCAGGACCCCGGGACCATGATCCGAGCGGAAGGCAGACGCGTAACGACTGAGCCACCCCGGCGCCCCGAGCAGGGGGCTCTTTAAAGTAGGCAAGGCAGAGGTGCCGTAGGTGATGGTTTTGTTTTTTTTGTTTTTGTTTTTTTAATCAACAGCTTTACTGAGCTACAATTCACCTACAATTCACCCATTTAGACTGTACACTTTACTGTACATCCGTCACCACATCAATTTTAGAAATTTTCTTTCCCCCAGAGAAGAAACCTTTTAGTCATTAGGAGTCACTCCCTGTTTCTCCCCAGCACCCCCAGGGTGACTGATGGTTCTTATGACCTCATTGTCCCCCAGGTGGTAAGGTCAGTGAAACAGAGGTCCCAGGGAGCTGCGGAAGAGGAAGGGTCAACCCTGACTGTGACGCCGGATCGGGACTTCTCGGCAGCAAATTGGCCACGTCGGCCAAGAGCAAAGGCAACCCGAAAGACGTGAGGTCACAGGAGCCAAAACTTGGGACAAGGCCAGCGGGAGGCAGCTTTGGCTGTCCTGTGTCCGTGCTGGGTGGGGACCGGGGGGTGGAACGGTGGACAGGGGGCACAGGCAGCCTGAAGGGTGACCCGGGCTGCCCCCAGCACAGGCGGCCCCTTTCCTCAGGCTTCGGGGCATCTGCCTAGTGCCTCAGCCTCCTACTTATGAAGCCTCAGAGGGTGAGCTCGCCCTGCCTGCTGAGCTCGGCGGGCCTGGCAGTAGGAAACGCGGCAGGAAGTGCCCCCATGCCTGGCTGCTTTGCCTCACTTGGTCCAGGAGTTCCGGGAGGCCCCTGAACCCCAGGGCCTGGCTCCCCGACCGCCTTCACCCTTGCCACCTAGATCTGGCACTCAGGCTGCCTGTCTTAGGGGACAGCAGACCCCGGCTGCCCTCGTGCCCCCCGGGGGGTCCACGGGAGACTCACGCCTCTGCCCGGTCCACCATAGTTCTGATGAGCTCCTGGAGGAGGGCAGAAAGTTTAGAGCAGTTCTGTCGCATCCACAGCCTGAGGTCTGTGACCACCTGTGGGGAGGAGAATGTGGCACTCAGGGAGAGAGATGTGTTGCTTCGCTGGGGAGCCAGGACCACCGCCGAGCCCTAAATCTGCCACCTGGGCTCCCCAAGATCGGGAATGCACAGGGCCCGGGGGTGCGGTGGGGCGGGGGCCGTAGGAACTGGTGGCACCTGGTCATTCCGACTTCGGCCCGTGTGCAGCTTCCCTGCAGTCTCACCGATGAGCTCCTGGGGGTGGAGGGAGGCATGGGGTCAGGGTCTGCCTACTTGTAGCCCACTGGGGTCAGCTTAGGCAGGGCCTGGTTCCTCCCAGCCCTGTCACCTTCCCTCCCTACTCCTGGTCCCTGCCATCTCTGCAGAGGCCACCTGCTCTGAGGTCCGGCCTGCCCTCTGCCAGTGAGGAAGGGAACAGAATGATGGCGCTTATGCTCCAAGTGGCCAAGGGTGAGGTGGAGAGGGGAGGCCAGGCGGACAGGTTGGGGGGGGGGGGTCATACCTTCAGACGCCGCTCGTTGGCTGTGTGAATATCTTCATCATTGGGGTTTAGTTTGAAGGTGCCCTGAGCCCACTCCTCAGCCACCTGTAGCAGATGGCAACAACCCCAGGGGTCAGGGGTCAGCCGTCCGCAGCCAAACCGGTCCCCGGTCCCACCCCTGGGAAGAGGACGTCTGAACACTGACTGTCTCTGTATAAGAGCTGAGTCCTACAGGTGCGCCACAGGAAGGGTGAGTGCTCCACAAGGGGGATGCAGTCGCCACCCCCGAGGGACTTGGTAGGAGCCTGGGACCACAGGGAGGGGCTCTAGGGTGGGGCTTAGGATGTACAGAATACCTTGTCCAGTCCATGGAGTATCTGGTCCATCTCAGCCTTGGTGAGGAGCCCCGCCTTCTCCAGGCCCCGGCTGTAGGCCTTGCTGCCCTGCACATCCACCTCCCACAGGTGCCGGTCGTAGGCAATGGATGAGTTGAACTTCTCCATGATGGGGTCCACTGCGCCCACAAACCGGCCACCCCATAGCTTCCCACTCTGGCCAGGAGAGCAGGAGCAATTAATCTCCTCCCCACCCTTGAGAACAGTGCCTCTCACAAAGGGCCCACAGGAGAGTTATCAAGTCTGATGGCAGTGGGAACCAGCAGGCAGGATTATTTCACTGGACAGATAAGGAAACTAAGGCTCAGAGAGGATCAGGAAATTCCTGAAGTCACTCAGGGAGTCAGTGTGGGAATGTGGCTGAAGTTAGGGTTCTTTCCCACCCTGTGACACTTCTCTAAGGAAATGATGGCAGGGTACAAGGCACCCCTGAGACTACAGCAGAACTTCTGGGACCTTTCCTGCTACACTGACCAAGGGAAGAAGTCACTCTGGAATCCAGAGTTTCAATCCAGCTGTGATACTCCAACGATAATGATAATAATCCTGGCTAACACATATCTCATTCTTGTGTGCCAGGCATAATTGTAATTGCTTAGCATGCACCAACAGAAACTCTCTGAAGTAGGTACCAATTCTGTCCCACTACAGAGAGGGGAAAACCAAGGCACAGAGCCCTTGCTGGGGAGGTAGAGCCAGGATTGCAGCCCAGCTATCTGAAGCAGGGTCCGCACTCAAACCCCATGTTCCACCAGGGCCTCTCTGCGGGCTCTGGTATCCTGAACTTTTGCAGCAAGGACAGGCAAGGAAGCACCTGAGGGGCCCCATCAGGCTCCAGTGGCCTGCATTTCTCTCCCATAGCTTGGTGCAGGGCCTAAGATCCCAACCTCCATCACTCCTTTGGAGAATGCCTCTGGCACATCTGTTATCACTGGCCTTCTAGAAGGTCACTAGCTGACCCTCTGCCTCCCAGGAGCCAAGGGCAGAGGGGTGGGACAGAGACACCTCTGTTTTGAAAGAGTACAGAGGCCAGAGCATGTGACAGATGGGGGAGGGGTACAGAACACATGGGGAGCAGTCCTAGCTCCCAGAATGCCAAGGATTAGGAGAGTGTTCCCTGGGTGAAGGTAGGCTTTTTACTTCACTGCCAACTTTTCTGTGGAGGAGAGTTTATAATGGCTGCTGGGGACATATGTCCTCTTCTGTCACCCTGCAACGTCCCCGACCTCTCCTAGCCACCTGATTGTGGGCATAGTACATAACCTCTCTAAACTGCAGGGTCACCCCTCTTTAAGGACAATAGTAGTACCTATCTGCTAGAGTTGTTATGAGCATTCAATTAGGTAAAATTTCTAAGTGCATACATAGCATGGTGCCTGGCACTCAGTAAATGCTCTTAGTAAGGGAGGGGCCAAGGTCTGCCAGAGGCAGGGCGTGCCTTAGCGCCAGTCCTGGTTCCTGTGTGCACCGTGGGGGCCTCCCCTGCGCTCAGGCCCCAGGCTGTGAACTGACCCCTCATCGCCCAGCAGCCTTGGCTGTCTGAGGACTCTGCCCTGCAGAAGCAGCCTCCGCCCCCCTCAACCTTTTGAGCTAGATCCGCCCCTTACCCGCCAAGCCTAGCTCTCCCGCCAAGCCTAGCTCTCCCGCAAAGCACCCCATGGCTCCCTTTCCTGACTGCTGGGGCCAGAGGACCAGGGCCAGCCAGTGCCAGTCAGGATTGGAAGCCAGCCGGCCCCTCAGCCAGAAACCTGGCACTGCCTCCTCCAGCAGGCCCTGGACTCCCTGCCCAGGTTGTTAGTAATAACAACTACTTAACAAGTGGGGCTTCAGCCAAACCAATTAGCACCAACCCACAGGACGGCCTGGGGCAAGCAGAAGTCACCTGATGCTCTGGTCTCCTGAAGGCAGTCCACTCTGCATTGGAGCCAAGCTCCCACCCCACTGGCAGGCTTAAAAAGACCCGAGAAAGAGGGGGCCTGGGTGGCTTAGTCCGTTGAGTGTCCGGCTCTTGGTTTTTGCTCAGTTCAAAGTCCTGAGATAGAGCTGCTCTGCTGGGCTGCCCGCTCTGTGGGGAGTCTGCTTGAGATTCTCTCTCCCTCTCCCTGCCCCTTGTGCCACCCCCCCCCCACAAGCTCTCAATCTCTCTCTCAAATAAATAAATAAAATCTTTTTTAAAAAAAGATCCCAGAAGGATGTCAGAATGAGGCACTACCATTTGGGCTCTGAAGAGAGGGGGAGGCCTAATGTGGCTGAAAGGGCACCCCTCTAACCTAGGGCACATCTGGGCCAGGATGATACCTTTGGGGCAAGGAGCACTGGTTTGGGTTGGGATGAATGAGCAGCAGCCAATTTAGAAGGCACAAGGAAAATAACGTGCTGTTACTGTTGGTATCGTTAGCCACCATTTTTATTTTTTTAAAGACTGATTGAGCGGGGACCCCGATGCGGGGCTCGATCCCAGGACTCTGGGGTCATGACCTGAGCGGAAGGCAGACGCCTAATGACTGAGCCACCCAGGCCTAGTCACCATTTATTGAGCACTTACTACATAGTAGAACAGCTCGGCCCTGTGCTAGGCATTCTACATATGCTATTACACCCTCCTGTGAGTTGGGCACTGTTACCCTGGGAGGTCGAGTGACTGCTTCAGAAACAAATCCACTACACCATGATCCAGAAACTAGCAGGGCAGGCATTCTTATCCAGTTTATTCAGATGAACAAACAGGTCCAGAGAGAGGAAGTGCCTTGCTAGCTAATGAGGACCTAAAAGAACTGGAACCCAGACCTCCTGCTTCCCAGGCCACAGGTTCCCTTCACTGGCATCAAGCAAACAGCCCCTTTTACCTGAAAGCTTCAAAGCAATGACCTCATGATCCAGTACCTTACAGAAGGAGGCAGAGATCTATTATTATCCCCATTTGCCAGATAATTCAACTGAGGCCCCAGAAAAGACACCTTTATGCCTACTCAGTGGTCAGGAAGAGAACCCAGGAGCCCTCTGGCTCTAAGGAAGAGAGGCTAGTGAGACAGGAAGCCACCAGACACTGGGGCCACTAGGGCTCCAGGGCATGGTCCCCTACCTCCTGGTTCTTTCCACAAGCCATAGTCATGTGGCCTCTTCTACACAGGGACAAGGGCTACAGCAGGAGAAGGGGCGCAGGGTGGGGACTAACAGGAAGGGCATCGGGGAAGAAGGAATGAAGAGGCGAGGGAGCTGAATGAGTGGGCAGCTCCTTTCCTGCCCCCTTGCTGGGAGCCCTATCAGGTCAGGTCAGGGCCACCTTCCCTAGCCTTGTGGGCTGGTAAGTGCCACACAGGCTCCCAGGGAGCGGGAAGGGAGAGAGAGCAGACGGTGATGCGGCCACCGGGAAGTCCAGGCACGGGTCTCTCCCAGGCCCGGGCAGGTGCACCAGGAGGTACCCATCGCCTGGAGCCACCGAAGACGATTACCAGGAGGGTGGCCGGCGGCAGGTCTGGCACGGGGAGATCCCGTGTGCAGGTCACGGCCCTGGCTGGCTCCCAGAGTGCCCCTCCCCCTCGTTTGGACACTCGGAGGACCTGCGTCCCCGAGGTCCCACTCACCTCCGATGCCATGTTGGGCGGTTCGTCGTCGTCCAGGGGCCTCGGTGGTCCGGGTCTGGAAGACAAGCCGGGATTGACAACCTCCTCGGCCCCCGGACGGGATCCCTCGGGCGGGGCGGGTTCGGGGCTCTGGGCTTCGGCACTGCGCTTGGCCCAGCGCAGCCTGTGGGGAGGCGGACGTGGGCAGCGCCCAGTGCGCGCCACGGTCGTCAGCGTCCTCCGCTCCGCCCGCCCCGCGCGTCCCGCCCGTCCCGCCTGTCGGGCACTCACCACCTCCTGCCCGCGCCGTCAGTCCCCTGGCCAGCCACCTGGCGGGGCTTTTCTGGCCGCGCGAGCGTCAGCAGCGGCCCGGCCCTGTGCCCGCCTCCTGGCGGCGGCCGCACCAATCCCAGGCGGCCTGGCGGGGTGGGCGTTGCCTGCGCCCTCCAACCCCGGCTGTGGGCGGAGCCGTTTCGGGAGCGGCTTTGGGTCGAGCGGCCCCAGGTAGGGGGGTAGGGGCGGTGAGGGTGGTGCCTGGGCGACAGCGCGGAAGGCAACAAACTGTGCCCGGCACGGAAAACACCCGGCCAGGCCTGGCGGGCTCACAAGATACAAAAGGTGAAAACGCATGCCCGATCATTCATTCATTCAACAAAAGGTAGGCGGCACCTCCTTTGTGCCAGGTAGAGTTGGACACTGAAGAAAAAGAAATGAGCATAAGAAATGATAACCTGCCTCAAGAAGCCCTGGCAAGGCATGGACAGGTTTCGGGGAGCCCTGATGGCAGCACGGAGGCCGGCGTGTATTTGGGGGTACTCAGAGAAGAGTTCCTTGATGTGATTAAGTATTCAGCCCCGCTAGACAGTGGTGGTACAGCATCCACCTTGCGCCCTGAAGGGGCTTCTAATGGAGATGTCCCCGAAGATGAGAAGGAGTTAGCTCTGCAAAGAAGAGGGTTAGAATTTTCCCTGCAAAGGGAGTAGCCTCGGCAAAGGCCTGGAGGCCAGAATGTTAATGGCCTGCTGGGAAAACAGGAACCTGTTAGAGTGGCTGTAACAAAAGGACAGGAGTGGGGTGGGCAGGAGTGGTGGGAAGTCGTTTCTGGCAAGATTACAAAGGGCTTTGAACGTCAAGGGAGAGAGTTTGGTCTTGGTCCTGTAGATCATAGGGACCAACAGACCGGAATTACTTCCAGTTCCTAGAATGTATCAGGCTCTTTCAAGTCTCCTTAAATGCCCTTTCCTGTGCTTGGAATGCCCTTCCTTCACTGTCTGACTCACTGTTCCCATTTGTCCATCAGTATTCTAGCCAAGCATCATCAATGTTGGGGAGACTCCCAGCTGACCGGGTGTCCAGCTCTGGGCTCCCGTTGGATCCTATAGGAGCACCTAGTAGTCTTTCCCTGAATTGAGGGCCCTGTAGTTGTAGCTTCAGGTCCTCTCCCCTACCCAGGCCTCATCTAATTATCTCCATGACTCCCAGCCCTTTCTTGTCTTCTCCCCGAGAAGCCCCAGAACTGGGCTACATCAGGCCACAGGTAGACAGAGATGGGGAAGCCCATGAAACCAGCTGTGAGCCATGTGGTCCTCAGCTGAGAGCTGTGGCAAGTCCCTGGAATCTACTTGCTAGGGTCTGAAGCCTGACATCCCTTCCCAGGCGGCCAAGGGTGAGAACGAGTGGTACTCTGCAAAGAGGAGTTCACATCCCTGAATATCCAGCAACCCTCTGGCGGATGAGTTGAGGCTGGAAAGAGAGTCAGGGAAGATGTTTGAGAGCAGGGCTACAACCATGATGCATAACACAGGTAGGGCTGTAAATACAACACCTGACACAGTGGCTCACCAGGTGCTAGACTGTGTTAAAGCCTTTACATGATTGATCTTATTTCATCTTCACAACAGTCCTGTTTACAGATGGAGAGGTTGAGTCTGCAAAGGGTTAGAGGTTAGTGGACGTGCCCATGGGCAACCAGTTAGAAGGAGACAGTCGGCTGACCACACTGTGCCACATGACAGAAGAGAGACTGTCACCTCAGATTTGCTTGCAGCAAATAGCAGACCGGTTCTGTGTGGCGGCTTCTGCAGGGTTGGGGAAGGGGACTCAGAAGAAGGAGGAAGACAAAGAGGCAGCATGAAGGTTTGTGAAGAAAAAACAAACAAACAAACACAGACAAATCAAAAGAATCTGCAGTTAAGACCCTGGCAGTAGACACTAAAGTGGGCATGACCCTTGATCTTAAGGAAATGTCCTTGGCATTAAAGACCCATGGAAGCACAGGAACCAAATTCTCTCTGAAAAAGCTGATGATGTCCCCGAGCAAAACATCAGGGAGGCTGAGAGAGGTTTGGAGAAGAGTTCCTGCCAGTGGCCAGTCTGTTACCAGCAGGGGGAAGGTAGATAGGAAGGATAGGTCCTCTCAAACCACCAGAGGCCTGAAGGGTGACTATCTCAGGCCTTCAAGAGGCAACACTCAGTCCATTCAATAGCCTAGCCACTCTTGCCCCAAGTAGGAGGTTTAGGCGGACCCTAAGTTTGGCATGGGAGCGTGACTGGAAGGAAAACTGGCTCTTGGGCCATTGTGGAAAGCAGTTACAAGTGCCTCGTTCTTAGGGACCCCTTTGATGACCGTCAGACCCAGTTCCCCTTCAGAATGACAGGATGTGGCTGCTGCGGTTTGGGGACTGGGTGAATCCATTCCCAGGGAATTGCTAGTGTTGGCTGAATCCTATAATGCAAAAGACATGGTGGCTGAGATTGGATCAAATTCTCAAGGCTTATTAATTGACAGGTGCACAAATTCACAGCCAGGAGACCCAGACTATAAGAAAAGCTAAAGAAGTTCTTCATTCTGAGGGGAAATGAAATAAGACAAGAGCTTGGGTCTACAAGAAGGAATAAGAAGTCCTGGAAAAGGCAACTGTATATTGAAGACTATTCTCTCTTCTTAATTTCCTTAAAGACAAATGACTAGGGGCACCTAGCTGGCTCAGTCAGTTGAGCATGTGACTCTTGATCTCAACGTTGTTGGTTTGAGCTCTACATTGGGTGTAGAGATTGCTTGAAAATAAAATCTTAAAAAAATAAAGACAAATGACTAAACTAAAAATAATACAATGTGTTGTTAGCTTTATAGCAAAGTAGAAGAGGATATGAATGGAATTATACTGTTGTAAGGTGGTTATGTTATACATGAAGAGGTATACTAATATTAATTCAGAGCAAACCGGGATAAGTTAGGGATTCATACTGTAATCCTTAGAGCAACCACCAAAAAAAGGTACATCTAAAAACCCAATAGATGAGATAAAATGGAATATTAAAATATTCTTGATCCAAGGAGTTCAAGAATAAAGGACACAAGTATAGATAGAAAAAAAATAATAGATTTAAACAACTGTATCAATAATTACATTAAGTGTAAATGGATTAATCACTTCAATTAAAGGCAGAGATTGTCAGAAGCATTTAAAAAGTAAGATCCAACTACGTGCTGCCTGCAAAAGGTTCACTTAAAACATAAAGACACAGACAAGTTAGAAGTAAAGGGATGGAAAAGATATACCATGTAAGCATAATCATAAGAAATCTGGAATGGCTGTTTTCATATCACACAAAGTAAACTTTTAGGCAAGAAATATTACCAGAGATAAAGAGGAGCATTATATAATGATAAAAGGGTCAATTAATCATTAAGTGCTAACAATCCCAAGTGAGTATGCTCCTAATAACACAGCTTCAAATTATATGAAGCAAAGATTAACAGAAATAAAGGAATAAATAAATAGCTCCAAAATTATAATAGGAGATTTTTAACATCCCTATCTCTGTAATTGACAGAACCAGTATACAAAAAATCAGGAAAGATTTGGATGGTCTAAACAAAATTATCAACCAACATGACCTAATTGATCTTTATAGAACATGCCACCCAAAAATGGCAAAACAAATGATTGGTGCCCTTTGCAAGCAGCAAAATGATGAAAATTTTTGTATGTAAAAATAACCTTTAAAAATATATTTCAATATAGGGGCACCCGGGTGGCTCAGTTGGTTAAGCACCTGCCTTCAGTTCAGGTCATGATCCCAGGTCCTGGGTTTAAGCCCTGTGTTGTGCTCCATGCTCAGCAGGAAGTCTGCTTCTCCTTCTCCTTCTGCCCCTCTGCCCGCACCCCTCCCCCGGACCCCGGCTCATGCTCTCTCTCTGTCAAATAAATAAATAAAATCTTAACATATGATATATTAATATATATATTTCAGTATAAATATATACCATGGGATATAACTCAGCATATAAAAATAAATGAACTATTGATATATGCAATGACTTTGCTGAATCTCCAGGAAATTATGCTTAGTGGGAAAAGAAAGCCAATCTCAAAAGGTTATACATTGTATCATTCTACTGATACAACATTTTTGAAATGAAAAAAATTTAGAAATGGAGGACAGAGTAGTGGTTGCCAGGGGTTAGGGATGGTGGGGAGAAGTGGTTATATAAGGGCAACACGAGGAATCATTGTTTTGTTGGAACTGTTCGGTATCTTGACTTTGTGATGGGTACACAAAACTACACAGGTGATTACATTGTGTAGAACTTAATACAAATATAGACACACATAAAAAGAATACAAGTAAAATAGGGAAATCTGAATAAGATCATTAGATTGTATCAATGTCAAAATCCTGGTTGTGACATACTGTAATTTTGCAAAATGTTACCACTGGAGGAAACTGAGGAGAGTGTAAAGGGATGTCTCTGATCATTTCTTTTTTTTTTTTTTTTCAAGATTTATTTATTTATTTTAGGGAGAGAATGAGAGAGAGTGAGTGGGGGTAGGGGCAGAGGGAGAAAGAGAACCCTGAAGCAGAATCCCTGCTGAGTGAGGAGCCTGACACAGGGCTTGATGCCAGGACCCTGAGATCATGACCTAAGCTGAAACCAAGAGCCAGGCACCCAGTCAATTGAGCCACCCAGGTGCCCCTCTAATCATTACTTACAACTGTGTGTGAATCTAAAATTATCTCAAGAGGATCACTTGGGTGGTTCAGTCAGTTAAGGCATCTGCCTTCAGCTCAGGTTATGATCCTGGAGTCCGTGGATCGAGGACCACACCACCCCCTCTTGGGCTCCCTGCTCAGCTGGGAGTCTGCTTCCCCCTCTGCCTCTCCCTCCCCTCACTCCTGCTGTCTCTCAAATAAATAAGTAAAATCTTTTAAAAAATAAATAAAAATAAAATTATCTCAAGAAAAATTTCACTAAAAATACATTACAAAAACCACTCACGTTCACTTTAGAAAACACCTACAATAGATAATGGCATAAGGTTTTGTTTTTTAGAAGTTCTTATCTTTTAGAGGTACATACTGAAGAATTTTCTGGTGAAATGATATGATACTTATTTTAAAATGCTCCAAGAACAACAAAAAGGAGTGAGGTCGGTAATGGAAGATTTGCAAAATGTCAGTAGTTGTTCAAGTGGGTATTTTTGAAAATTTCCAAGTTTTAAAAAATGCTCACAATCCCACTATTAAAACCCTAATGAATCTGGATATACACATACATATGTGTATACATACACATTATATATATGATGTATATAATAGCTTTATTGAGATATATTGATACACAATAATATACAAATATTTAAAGTGTACAATTTGATATGTTTTGACATATACCCATGAAACTACCCATAATGAAGGTAGTGAATGTTTCCCTCATACCCAAAAGGATCTTTGTACCTCTTTATAATCCCTTCCTCCTGCCTCTCCCCATCCATACCCAAGAAAACACTGATCTTCTTTCTGTAATCATAGATTAGTTTGCATTTTCCAGATCGATCTATTTATCATCTATCTATCTATCTATCTATCTATCCATCATCTATCTATCTATCTATCTATCTATCTATCTATCTATCTATTTTTTGTCTGGCTTTTCTCACTCAGCATAATTATTCTGAGGTTTATCCATGTTATTACTTGTATCAATAGTTCATTTTTTTTTAATTTTATTATGTTATGTTAGTCACCATAAATAGTTCATTTCTTTTTATTGGTAAGTAGTATTCCATTGTATGGATATGCCCCAAGTTGTTTATCCAGTTGTTTGTTGATGGACATTTGGGTTGCTTCTAGTTTTGGGCTATTACATATAGCACATGCATGTACAAGTCTTTCTATGCACATATGCTTTCAATTCCCTTGGATAAATACCTATGAATGGAATGGCTGGACTATATGGTAGATGTATGTTTAATTTTTTAGGAAATTACCAAATAGTTTTGCAAAGTGTTGTACAAATTTACTTTTCCCACCAGCAGTATATGAGAGTTTCAGTTCTGCACATCCTTGTCAACGCTTAGAATGGTCAGTCTTTTAACTTTAGTCACTCCTATAGGTGCATGGTGTGTTTCATTATTGCTTTAATTTGCATTTCCCTAATAACTAATGCTGAGCATTTTTTCTTTCTTTTTTTTTTAAGATTTTCTATTTATTTATTTGACAGAGAGAGAGACACAGCGAGAGAGGGAACACAAGCAGGGAGAGTGGGAGAGGGAGAAGCAGGCTTCCCGCGGAGCAGGGAGCCCGATGCAGGGCTTGATCCCAGGACCCTGGGATCATGACCTGAGCCGAAGGCAGACGCCC
Organism: Callorhinus ursinus; assembly: GCF_003265705.2. Lineage (NCBI taxonomy): Eukaryota > Metazoa > Chordata > Mammalia > Carnivora > Otariidae > Callorhinus > Callorhinus ursinus. The sequence goes on along the minus strand of NW_027397117.1, from coordinate 8,843,060 downwards.
AAAGACTGAGCCACCCAGGCGCCCCTGAGCATTTTTTCATATGGTTATTTGCCATCCATGTATTATCATCTTTGGTGAGGGGTCTACTCAAAATTTTTGTCCTTTTGAAATTGGATTCTTTGCTTATTGTTGTATTTTGAGAGTTCTTTATATGTTCTGGATACAAGTCATTCACCCAGATATACACTTAGCAAAGATTTTCATCCAGTCTGCGGTTTGACTTTTCTTTGTCTGAACAGCATTTTTCTTAGAGCAAAAGTTTTTAATCTTGATGATACAAGTCCCTTATTAGGTACATGACATATGATCTGCAAATATTTTTTCCTATTCTGTGGATTGTCTTTTCACTTTCTAGTTTGTATTGTTTGTAGCACAAATGTTTTTAATCTTGATGAAGTCCAGTTTATTCATTTTTCTTTTATTGCTTGTTTTGGCCATTCTGGGTCCCTTGCATCCTCATATGAATTTTAGCATTAACTTGTCAATTTCTGCAAAAAAGGCAGCTGGACTTTTGATAAGGATGTATTAGGATCAATTTGGAGAGTAATGACATTTTAACAATATCAAGTCTTCCAGTCATGAACATGGGATGTTTCTAATTTAATAAGATCTTATTTAATTTCCTTCAATAGTATTTTATAATTTTCAGGGCACAAGTTTTGGATTACTTTTGACAAGTTTATTCCCAAGTATTTTATTCTTTTTGATGCTATTATAAATGGAATCGTTTTTCTTGATTTCATTTCCCAACTGTTCACTGTTAATGTATAGAAATGTGATTGATTTCTATATATTGATCTTGTATCTTGCAGTCTTGTTCAGTTTGTTTATCCAGCAGCTTTCCTAGTGGACTCTTCATGATTTTCTACATACATGTCATCTGCTAATATAGTTTTGCTTCTTCCTTTCCAATCTGACTGTCTTTTTTTTTTCCTTGCCTAATTGCTCTGACTAGTACTTCCAGTACAATTTTGAATAGAAGTGGTGAGAGTGGACATCTTTGTCTTGTTCCTGATCTTAGGGGGAAAACATTCAGTTTTTTACCATTAAGTGTGGTGTTAGATATATGTATATCAGTTTCCTAGAATGGCCATGACAAAGCAGTAAGAAAAAAAAAATCTTACATACTTGCCTATGTAGTTAGCATTTCCTGTGCTTTTTATTCCTTTGTGTGGATCCAGATTTCCATCTGCTATCATCTTCCTTTTGTCTGAAGCATTTCCTTATTTTTCTATAGCACCAGTGATGAATCCTTTCAGCTTTTGTATACCTGAAAATGTCTTCATGTCATCCTGTTGTTGTTCTGAGAAACATTTCTTCCACATATGGGAGTCTAAGGTGACTCTTTTCCCCAGCATTTTAAAGATGTTGCTCCACTGTCTTCTCACTTGCATTGTTTCGAATGACAAATCTGTCAGGCTCATCTTTGTACCTCTATATGTAACATGTCTTTTTTTCCCCCTCTAGCTGCTTTTAAGATTTTTTTCTTTATCACTGATTTTGAGAAATTGATTGTGATATGTCTTGGTACAGTTTTCTTCATTTTTCTTGTTGAGTATCTTAGGTCTGTGGATTTATAATTCTTAATATTAAAATATCTTTCTATCCCTTTCTTGCTCCTCTTTTTTGGAGACCCCAATTATCTGTACATAAGCTTAAAGTGTCCCACAGCTCATTGATGCTATTATTTTTGTTGATTCTTTTTTTTTCTGTGTTTCATTTTGGATGGTACCTATTTTTATGCCTTTAATTCACCAATCTTTTTCTCTATAGTGTCTAATCTGCTATCCATCTAATCCAGAATCTCAAATCCTGTAGTTTTCTTTCCTTTTCTTTTTTAACACACAGCTGTTAGTGCATCTTTAAAATATCACAAAGAAGTCTGAAAAATCATCTGGCATCTTGCTGTTTCTGTAGCTGAACAGCTTAAATCCTATTCATTAGCCTGCTGAACTTTTCTGTTTTCAGAAACGGATACCATCCAAAAATGTTCTGATATCCTTATTTTTAACTCTTGTGGCTTGCTGAATCAAAGCCGCTTGAATTTGTTACAAATTCAATGTCATTTCCTTCAAGAATTAACTCATCTTTCTGGGCTTGTGATACTGAACAGGCAATGCCTGACCTCATCTGAACTCAGCAGATATATTTTTTGCCCAAGAAATTTCAGATTTCAACAATAGAATCATTCTTCTGAATCACAACATTGATGGGGAAGAGAAGCTTTGCCCAGTGGCAGTATTGTAGCCAATGAGGTTTATCCGAGGTGCGATTATTGCTAATTGATGGGGAAGTGAACACACAGAGACTTTATTTTGTACTGGAAGCCCAGTGTAACACTCTTAACCATGTTTTGTATATGACCAAAGATAGTGTAAACGGTAGCCAGTGCCTTTCTATTGCCCCACCATCTGTCAACTTGGAGCCTCTTCTTTTTCTTTTCAAGGAAACCGAGTTCTACATTAATGTAGTTGGAGTCCCTCCTCAGGTTTCTTCTGATGGCCTTCAAAATAGCCCTCCAGAGTAATGTCAACATTTTCTGGAGTGCGAACAGTCTGATTGTTAAGAATGATCTTTATTCTCATGGTAGAGGGGCCAAAAAAAGCTCAAATCTTTTTATTATCATTTTCATAAAATTTAAATTATTGTTGACATCATATAGAAATGCTATTGTATATTAACTTTTTGTTGTGCTAGAAAACATGTATCATAAAATTTATCATCTTAGCCATTTTTTAAGTGTACACTTCAGTAGTGTTGAGTATATTAACGTTGTTGTGAGACAGATCTCCAGAACTTTTTCATCGTGCAGAACAGAAACTATATCCATTAAACAACTCCCCTTTGCCCACTACCCCCAGCCCCTGGTCACCACCATTTTACATTCTCTATATATGAATTTGACTACTTAGTGTATCTCATACAAGTAGAATCATACATTATTTTAACTTTTTTTTAAAAGATTTTATTTATATATTTGACAGAGAGAGACACAGCAAGAGAGGGAACACAAGCAGGGGGAGTGGGAGAGGGAGAAGCAGGCTTCCCGCCGAGCAGGGAGCCCGATGCCAGGCTCGATCCCAGGACCCTGGGATCATGACCTGAGCCGAAGGCAGATACCTAATGACTGAACCACCCAGGCGCCCCCATTATTTTAACTTTTGAGACTGGCTTATTTCACTTAGCCTAATGTCCTCAAGGTTCATCTATATCATATAATGTGGCAGGATTTCCTTCCTTTTTAGGCTGCATATTATTCCACTATGATAGTTAATTTTCTGTGTCAACTTGACTGAGCTACGAGATGGCCAGATAGCTGATGAAACATTATTTCTGGGTGTGTCTATGAGGGTGTTTTCAGAAAAGACTTGCATTTGAATTGGTGAACTGAGTAAAGCAGACGGCCATTTCCAGTGTGGGTGGGTACCATGGAGTCTGTTGAATGCCCAAATAGAACAAAAAGATGGACAAGAGTGAATTTGCTCTATCTCTGCCTGAGATGAGACACCCATCTTCTCTTGGCATTCCTGGTTCTCAGGCTCTCAGACTCAGATCAGGACTTACACCATCAGCCCGCTGGTTCCCAGGTCTTGGACCCAATTATATCACTGGCTTTCCTGGTCTCGAGCTTGCAGATGGCAGATTGTGGAACTTTTCAGCCTCCATATCTGCATGAGCCAATTACTATAATAAATCATTTTTTAAGGTTTTATTTTTAAGTAATCTCTACACCCAACATGGGGCTCAAACTCACAACTTGAGATCAAGAGTCACATGCTCCACTGACAGAGCCAGCCAGGTGCCACCTTATAATAAATCTTCTAAAATATATATCCTATTGGTTTTGTTTTTTGGAGAACCCTGACTAATACATCTATACTGATACATTGTAAGTGATGATGCTATGAACATGGGTGTGCAAATATTTCTTCAAGACCCTAGGATTTCATGTGTGATGTTTCAGTTCTTGGATGTATACCCAGAAGTGAGATGGCTGGATCATATGTTAGTTCTATTTTTAATTTTTTGAGGAACTTCCATACTGTTTTCCACAGCAGTTGTACCATTTTACAATTCCACCAAGTGTGCAAAAAGATTCCAACTGTTCCACATCCTCACTAAATTTATTATTTTCTGTTTTTTTAATAGCTATTCTAAGGGGTATGAGGTAATATTTCATTGTGGTTTCGATTTGCATGCTCTCATGATTAGTGATGTTGAACATCTTTTCAAATGCTTCTTGGCCATTCTATATCATCTTTGGAGAAATGTCCATTCAAGTCCTTGACTTAACTTTCTAAGCATATGGAACACAGTTATAATAACTGTTTTAATGTCCTTCTCTGATTTTTTAATCTCCTCATTATCAGTCATATTTTCTCACTTCTTTATTTGCCTAGCAGTCTTTGATTGGATGCTAGACATTGGATCTTTATCTGGTTAGGTGTTGGATATTTTTGTATTCCTATAAATCTTCTTGAGTTTTGCTCTGGGATGCAGTTAGTTTACTTGGAAATAGTTGGATCCTTTTGGGTTTTGCTTTCATTATTTGCTTTGCAAGTCAGTAGCAATGCTCAGTCTGGAGCTAATCATTTCCCATTAATGAGGGAAGATTTTCCTCAATACTCTACCCAATGAATTATAAGTTTTCCCAGTCTGATTGGTAGAAACAGGCACTGTTTCCTTTATTCCTTTTGGATTGATCTTTCTTTCCCTCATACTCCATTTCCTCACGTGCATGCATTGATTCAGTGATCCACTGAATACTTGAGGAGGACCCTCTGTAGATCTTCAGAGACCTCTCTCTGTATGGTTTTCGTCTCTCTGTTACTCTGTTTTATGAACCCTAGAAGTCCCTGTCTCTCTTGCTGTCCATTTTGTCTTCTCAACTCAGGGAGTTGCCAGACTCTGCCAGACTCTGCCTCAGTTCTGCCTCCCTGTATCATGTCCTGAGAACTTTCTCAAAATAGTAAGCTAGATTCTTATAGGGCTCACTTCTTTTATTTCTGTCTTTCAGAAATCACCAACCTTCATTGAAAAGTCTTTCTTTCATGTACTTTGTCTTTTTAATTTTTTTTTTTTGGTTGTTTCATGCATGATGGTAAATCAGGTCCAGCTGAGTCCATCTTGGTCAGAAGCAAAAATCTGGTGGCAGATATTTAACACAAGAGATAAGGTGGTGGAGTCAGACTTGGTTTAAATCCTAACTCAGTCACTTACTGTAAAGTGGAGGGAAAACTTCTACATCCAAATGCCTATTTGATTTTTTTATGTTTATTTTTAAATATATATATATATATATATATATTTATTTGAGAGAAAGAGCATGAGTGGGAGGAGGGAGAGGCGGACTCCCCGCTGAGCAGGAGTCCGATGTGGGGCTTGATCCCAGGATCCTGAGATCATGACCTGAACTGAAGGCGGACGCTTAACTGACTGAGCCACCCAGGTGCCCCCTGTCTTATTCTTTAATACATTTCAAGCACCCAGATCATTGAAGGAACACAATAACTATTTGTTAAATGAAAAAAAAAGGATGAATAAATGAGTAAAAATATCTCGCCTGTATGATTTGTTGTGAGATCTGAGTTAATAATATATATACAATTTCAAGACTGGGTCTGGCAGCTACATAATCGGCACTCAGTACACGTATTGTCATTGCTATTATTGACAACAACAACTGCACTCTCAGGAGAAGGGGAAACAAGGAGGAAAGGGCAAGGCTCTTACCTCATCACACCTCCTAAGCATCATCTAGGAAATTCCAAGTTCTGGCTCCTGCCTGAGGGAAGAAGTTAAAGAAACAATTTAAAGGTAGGCTGAGGTGTTTTCTATATATAAATAGGGCAATAAACACAGAATAACAATGATAGCTAATACCCCTTGAGTTCTAACTGTGTGCTAGGCTCTTGCTAAACACCTTACATATTGATTATCTCCTTAAATCTTCACAACCATTCCTTGTGGTCAATGCTATAATTAGTCCCAGTCTACTGATGAGGATACTGAGTCTGGGAGGGATTAAGTGACTTGCCCAACAATACCCAGCTAGGAAGTGGCTGAGCTGGGACTTTAACCCCATTAGTCTGGCCACAAAGCTCATGTTATGTGCAGGACAGCAATAACATTGGTCTAGGGAGCATGCCAGAAGGTTGATTCATCAGAAATTAATTATCTGAGGGATCAAGTTAACAACTGGCTAATAGGAACATCATGAAATCTTACATGGCAATCAACTGTCTTTCCAGTCCTTGTGGTGAAAACAAAAGTTGGACAAGGAGTCTTGGGCCTGTCAGTTGCTGTACTCTTCATTTGCTGAATTATGATTGACCGTACATACCTGGTGTCGAGTGTGCAGAAGCCAACCTGAAAGAACACCACAGGGGATGGCAAGAGCCCCAGTCCTGTTAGCTCTTCATGGAGATAGCTGTTGGTGGCCCAGCCTGGGCAGAGAACTCGGCATGGGCAGCACTTTAGAAGGACTCAAGTGGCAGTTACTACACTGGAGTATGCTTTATGACAGGCTCTGAGAGTCAGAGGAGCCAAGGGTTGAATCTTAGCCACATTACTCCTTGGGTGTAGCTTCAGGTAATTACTTAACCCCTTGGAGGTTCAGTAAAAAGGGGATAATGATACTCATGCACTGAGCACTGAGTGAAGAAGAAATTGCATATAGACTATGCTTGATTTATACTAAGTACTCAAGAAATTGTAGCTGCCATTATTAATAAATGAAGCCCTAGTGGGCCACAATGATGCTAGTTTGAAGTAATAAGAATTAGGACTACTGTTTACTCCATGCTTTTCATGTTCGAGGTGCTTTATGTGCATATCAGTTACCTATTGCTGTGTAACAAAACAACCCAAATTGTAAAACAACAACTGTAAGAATTATTATTACTTTTGATCACTCTGGAGGTTGAATGCACTCAGCAAGAAGGTTCTGGGTAAGGGTTTCTCATGGAATTGCAATCAGACACTGGCTGGAGCTGGGGTGATTTCAAAGGCTTCATCAGTCACAGGTCTGATGCCTGAGCTGGGAAAATTCAAATGGCTATGGGCTGCAACAGTCTGTGTAAATGTGTGATTTCTCCATGTGGTGCCTCCAGCCTAGTGGTTTGAAGGTAGCCGCACTTCTTACTGGATGACTCAGGGCTCTAAAACCCATGTCCTGAGAGAGAGAGCCAGATAGGACCTGCATAGCCTTTTTGCCTCAGCCTCAGAAGTCACGTGGTGTCACTTTCAACCGCCTTCTGTTCGTTACCTAGTGAGTGAAAATTCCAGCCTGTATTCAAGATGGGGGGACTTAGTCTCCACCCTGTGAAGGAAGAGTGTCAAACAATTCGCAGACATGCTTCAAAACCACTGCATGTTTATCATCACATTTAATCTTAGGAGGTAAACAGAATTATCAACATTTTATAGACAGGGAAATTTAGAAGATTAGATACTTAGAAGATTAAGTCATAAAGTTAGTAGGTGGGGCAGACAGGATCCAAACGAAGGCCAGCAGTCTGACCGTAACATCTGTGTTCTTAATCCCTATGCTATACAAATCACACTAGACAGCAGACAGAACATATGTAGGATATTTGTTTATAAGCTCTCTTATGCAGTGCTTACTAAATGCCAGGCACTGTTCTAAGTACTTTTCAGGGAACTATGTAAGTTTCAGAGAACTGTGTAAGCTCAGGGTAGAGGCCCCAGGAGTCAGGCTTGGGTTGCCTGGGCTGGGGATGGGACGAGACCAAGGAGCCTCCGGGGGGAAAAGCTCCCTCCCAAGAGTGCAGAGTGAAGTCTTCTGCTTGGTTGAAGGGCACAGAACTATGCCTTACATTCTGACTGTCCCTCCACCTGGCCCCACAGACTCCAGCAGCAGAGAAAGAAAATAAACTAAAGGAGCCTAAGGCACCTACAGCAATGGTGTGAGGCAGGAGGCCAGGCCTTAGGGCCTGGGAACAATAGCACCCTGCCCTGCTACCATTACCACCACGAGGTTAATGGCAGCCACAGGAGGAGTGCCCAGAGCTGTGGGTGTGCTCCCGCGAGCACTCGCGCATGCGCACACACACATCCGATACTGTGAGACACGTGGATCTATCTAGGAGTCGTTTGAGGGGTACTCAGCCTCCTGCAGAAAAGGTAGAGACAGAAATGGAGAAGCAGCTTTTTGTGACTGTGGACAGTGAATAAACAGGAGGACAGTCCGCACTGAAGAGAGGATTTGCATGGGAGTGTATTCATCTCCCATTGCTGCTGTAATAAACTACCACACAACTCCCACAAATTTGTTATCTCACAATTCTTTTTTTTAAAGATTATTTATTGTTTCAGAGAGAGAGAGAGAGTGCGCACAAGCGGGGGAGGGGCAGCGGGAGAGAGAGACCAGCAGACTTGCTGCTGAGCAGGGAGTCAGACGCTGGGCTTGATCCCGGAACCCTGAGATCACTATCTGAGCCGAAATCAAGAGTCAGATGCTCAACTGACTGAGCCACCCAGACACCTCAACCATCTCACAATTCTATAGGTTAGAAGCCTTACATGGGTCTCACAAGGCTAAAATTGAGGTGGTGGCAGGGCTGCAGTCCTTTCTGGAGGCTCAGTGAAGGATCCTTTCCTTGCCTTTCCTGGTTTCTAGAGGCCACCTACATTCCTTGGCTCATGGCCCCTTCCTCCATCTTCAAAACCAGGACAGGTGCATCTGTCTGACTCTTCTTCCATAATTCTACCTCCCTCTAACTCATCTGGCAAAGATTCTCCTCTTGGAAGGACCCATGTGATTAGATTGGGCCCATCCAAATGATTCAGGATAATCTTGCCATCTTAAGGTCCATAACCTTAATCACAGCAGGAAAGTCCCTTTGGGCATATGTAGTAACGTATCTACAGGTTCTGGAGGATTTGGGTGTGGGCATCTTTGGGGATGTCTTTCCGCCCACCATAGAGAGAGACTCCAGGAAAATGCCCTTGAATGGGGCTGACCACTCATTCCCACCCCACCCTCCAAGTCCCGCACTGCCATGTAATATATTTTCTTACTCACTAGAAGCCTTTAACTCAACTCATGTCAACTGTTCCGAGGTAAGGTGGGTAATGAGAGGCTTCATGATTTTCTCCAAGAAGATGGACAGTATATCTGCAATGAGGGGAACTAGATGACGTCCATACATCACCATATACTTAACGCTTTCTTCATCCAAAATCTTATTTCCTTGCTTTGGATATATGGGAAGATAATAGTTCATATTTTTTTCATGCTTGCCACTTGCCAGGTGCCACTCTAAACATGCCGACTCTGTAAGGTAGGTACTGGATTTAACCCAGTCTGTCTGGCCACATAGCCCATATCTGTAACCACCACACTTGACAGCCTCATTTCTGTGGGTGTCCAGGAATACAACCTATGACTGGAGGTCACCAAGGGTTTACAATTCCTGCTCCTGGGATGCTAAGAAAGAGATCACAACCTTACTTGACTTTGCTGGTGTTTCCTTCAGGGCCTTGACCATAGGCAAACCTTCTGTGTCCATCCTCATTGCCAGCTTAAGGCTCCAGGACTGTTCAGACAATGGACAACAGCCATTTCAGCACAGGCCTGAGTGCTGTCTAGGATTTATCTGCTTCAGAAGAATGAAAGCCTTGCATGGCTTGTCTCCCCTACATTTTCTACTTTGGTCCATCAGAAGGGTGCATATGGCCCCAAACTCTTAGGGTGGCCTCCTTTGGAGAACCTGAAGCTTAGCTATTTTTTCATGGGGCCCCCAGAGAGGCACTAGCTTTTCTTCTGTGGAAGCCCATCCCTGAAGCCTTGGCCTTGGGTGCTCCTCCCCACAACCAGCTCAAACACCCCTGGCTTTGGGACGCCTCTCCACCTCATTAGTCATTCTCTCCTCTGCTTCATTGCGTCTAAACATTGTGTATTGTAGTTGTTGATGTCCAGAGCTGGTTCTCCAACTAGGCTGTCAGCTAACCAGGGCAAGAGGTGCATATTACTCACATGTGTATCATCACCACCAAATGGGCCATCACTATATATGTGGTAAGTGAGTAGCACAATGAACATCTTTAGTGCTTATCTGTGGGGCCTGCTGTCCTAAAAGGAGTTATGGGGACCTTCTACAAAAATTAGGCCAGCTGGGTCTGGGGTAGCATTTTATCTATTTGCTGATTTTTTTAAAGTAAATTAGTTGTTGGGGTTATTTTTTAAAGATTTGTTTATTTAAGAGAGAGAGAAACTGTGTGCCTGCACACGCGTGTGCTCGAGGTAGGGGGGAGCAGAGAGGGAGGGAGAGGGAGGGGGAAGAATCTCAAGTGGACTCCATGCTGAGCACAGAGCCTGATGCAGGGCTCCATCTCATGACCCTGAGATCATGACCTGAGCCGGAACCAAGAGTCAACGCTCAACCAAGACACCCAGGCGCCGCAAATTCATGTGTGTGTGTGTGTGTTTTAAGAACTTATTTATCTATTTGTCAGAGAGAGAGAGAGAGCACAAGCAGAGGGAGCAGCAGGCAGAGGGAGAAGTAGGCTCCCTGCCCAGCAAGGAGACTGATGTGGAACTCACTCCCTGGGCCCTGGGATCATGACCTGAGCAGAAAGCAGATGCTCAACTTATTGAGCCACCCAGGCGCCCCCAAATTAGTTGTTTTTAAAATAATATTTTTGTAATTAAAAACAATATGTGCATTGAAAAACATTTTTAAAATTCTGAATATGCAAAGTTAAATGCTAAAAATTTCTCTCATTTCTCTTCTAATGTAATCCCCACAGGCAAACACCAGTAAAAAAAAGAAAAATTAACAGCTTCCTTGATACATAATTCAGAGACCATACAATTTGCTCATTTAAAGTGTATAATCCAGGGGCGCCTGGGTGGCTCAGTCATTAAGCGTCTGCCTTCGGCTCAGGTCATGATCCCAGGGTCCTGGGATCGAGCCCCGCATCAGGCTCCCTGCTCAGCAGGAAGCCTGCTTCTCTCTCTCCCACTCCCCCTGCTTGTGTTCCTTCTCTTGCTGTGTCTCTGTCAAATAAATAAATTCTTTAAAAAAAATAAAGTGTATAATCCAGTATTTTTTGGTATATTTCCAGGGATGGGCAACCATTACAATCTAATTTTAGGACATTTTTATTTCCCCCAAAAGAAATTCTGCATCCATTAGCTGCCATCCTTGCCCCTGCCCCTTTCCCAGCCCTAAGCAACCACTAATCTACTCCCTGTCTGTATAGACTGGCCTATCTTGGACATTTCATAGAAATGGAATTATATAGGATGTGGTCTTTTGTGTCTGGCTTCTTTCACTTGGCATGTGTTTGAGGGTCATCCATGTTGTATCAGTTCCCCATTCCTTTTTATTGCTATCCACATGTTTTACTAACTAATCATCAGTCATTATTAACAATTTAATGCACTCCTTATGTTTATTCAAATTGCCTGAGTTTGAAGCCCTACTGGACAAGTTCCTAGATGACTGACCTTGGGTAAATCATAATCTCTCCAGGCCTGCCTCAATTTCCTCAATAGTAAACTTTGAATAACAACAGAATCTACCTGAGTGTCATAGTTGTACTGTCACAGTAATTAATATTTGCTGAGCACTTACTATGTGCGAGGTACTTTATAAAGATTACCAAACAGACCTATGATTCACATATTGGGGAATTGTGGTTAGGAGAGGTTAAGTAATCTCCCAAGGTCATCACTCTAAGAAAGTGATGTAGGTGAACAGAATCACAGGGCACCTGACAGCAAAGCCTGCACCATTAACTGTTAATATAATGGAATAACAAATCACTTAGCAAGGGCCTTGCAAAGCAAATGGATTTAGCAAATAATAACTGATAGAACTATAAAAAAGGAGAAAAAAATTAGAAATTGACTTATCATCTTTAGATTTTTTAAGAAATATTTTCAGGGGCACTGGGGTGGCTTAGTTGGTTAAGCGTCTGCCTTCAGCTGGGTCCTGGGAGGGAGTTGGGCTCCCTGCGAGGAGCCCACTTCTCCCTCTCCCTCTGCCTGCTGCTCCCCCTGCTTGTGCTCTCTTAACAAATAAATAAATAAATAAAATCTTTAAAAAAACATTTTCAGACATACCAAAAATTTTTGAAGATAATGGACATCAATCTTCCACATCTGTTCTTTTAAGACATAAAATATAGTAGATTAGGTGGCTCTACCCCGTGTACCTTTAGGTGTTTTTTCCCTGTGTATTATTTCTCTTTAGAATATTAGTCACACCAACATCATTTTCTATCTTTTTTTTTAAAACCCTATCTTGAGCATTTCCCCAACATACCAAGTATACGACATCATTTCTCATGGCTGCATATAAAATACTCTATGCCTGAAACATGATTTATTAATTCCTCACTGATGGACATTGAGGCCATCTCCCCGGGAAAAAATCACTACACATCCATCTTTCTTCAAGCATCTGATAATTCCCTTTGGATAAATTCCTAGAAAGGCGGGAAGATCAGAGTCTGTGCTTGTCTTTGGCTTTTTGTATTTTTTGTTTTTTGCCAAATACCTCTCAAGGAAGAATGGGGAGAACGGAGCCTGAGTTCTTTTTTTTTTTTTCGCTTCTTGAGACGTTTTATTAGTTATAACATACCTACAGAGAAGTGTACATACGTGTACAACTCACTGAATTTTCTGAAACAGAACACACCGCGCACCCAACATCGAAATCATGAGACAATATTTCCAGCAGCCCAGAGCCGCCTCGCCCCTCGCCATCACTCTTCTCCGACGGGTGGGATTTTAACGCCACAGAGGGCTACTAACCCGATTATCTCTCTGGAAACTTAGTTTATTAATACTCTGATATCACCCATACCAAGAAAACATGAGCTAAGTCCTGCCTGCATAAGTTTAACAGTCCAGCAGGGGGAACCGCTCGGCGCAGTTCGAACGCGCAGAGGTGCCCGCTGGGTCCGCTAGGATCCCGGCGTGCAGCGCGGCGATCCCGGCATGCAGCGCGGCGATCCCGACGTACCCCGCGGCGCGCAGATCTGGCGACTGGGTGCACAGCGGGGACGGTGGGAGCCGTGGCGGCGTGTCGTGAGGCTGGGTGTTTGCTGGCGGCCGGAGGCGACGAGGCGGGATCGGCATGGAAGTGTAAGTCGTCAGGGGCGGGTTCCCGGCCTTGCGCAGACGCCCTCAGCTGGGGACTGCTGGGCCGAGGGGAGCCGAGGGACGTGGGCATGCGGCAGCACCTTGTACGGGCTTGGGGGAAAGCCTTGGGGCCGGACGCGGAGAGGAAAGGGACCCTCGCTCTGCCTCTCCGAACCTTCGTCCCTACTCGCACCCAGTGGCTGGGACGCGGGACCCAGTGCGACTTGACCTGGCGGCCTTTCAGTGTGCCTGCTCCCTCCCTCATTGATTTCCTAGCGTGTTTTGGGTCACTGTGGGGAGTTCGGCCCAGTGTCCCAGCGTGTAAAGCCCCGCGTCCGCCCTGGAAGTACTTGCAGAAGAGATGGGTAAATGCTGGCATAGAGCTTAGGGATAGAGCCTTGGGGAGCCCTCACTCAGAAGTTGCTATGGAAGGGTCAGGTTTTCTGGGAAGAAGGAAGAGCTTGAGCCAGGACTGAGACCACAGGAACAATATGTGTGTGTGATGTTTGCTTATTCCGAGTGCAGATGGAAGTTTTTGCAACTACTCCCCGTGTGGGTTTTTTTCATTAACTTGTAGGCATAACTATATTGTGTTCTCTTTGGCGTTGGTTATTTAATACATTTTCCTTTGTGTTCTTTTACCTGTCTATACATGGTCCTATATACTACTATTTCGCAGATTTTTATTTTTATTTATTTATTTTTTTAAAAGATTTTATTTATTTATTTGAGAGAGAGAATGAGAGAGAGAGAGAGCACGAGAGGGAAGAGGGTCAGAGGGAGAAGCAGACTCCCTGCAGAGCAGGGAGCCCAATGTGGGACTCGATCCCGGGACTCCAGGACCATGACCTGAGCCGAAGGCAGTCGCTTAACCAACTGAGCCACCCAGGCGCCCTCGCAGATTTTTATTTTTTTAAAAGATTTTATTGATTGATTGATTTGACAGAGACGACACAGCGAGAGAGAGAACACAAGCAGGGGGAGTGGAAGAGGGAGAAGCAGGCTTCCTGCCGAGCACGGGGCCCGATGCGGGGCTCAATCCCGGATCAGGACCTGAGCTGAAGGCAGACGCTTAACCGACTGAGCCACCCAGGCGCGCCTATTTTGCAGATTTTTATTTATTTATTTTTTTAAAGATTTTATTTATTTGACAGAGAGACACAGCGAGAGAGGGAACACAAGCAGGGGGAGTAGGAAAGGGAGAAGCAGGCTTCCCGCGGAGCGGGGAGCCCGATGCGGGGCTCGATCCCAGGACGCGGGGATCATGACCTGAGCTGAAGGCAGACGCTTAACGACTGAGCCACCCAGGCGCCCCTATTTTGCAGATTTTTAAAAAACACAATATGTATATGTAACTGAAATGAAAGCATCATGAAACAATACTTTTACTATATGCACTCTGATATTGTCTCTTTGGTTAAAAAAGAATGCTGACCCACTAAATTGATTCTGTAGTCCACTAATGGGGCTTAATCTGCATCTTGAAAAACATTCAGATGTATTACTCTAGCCCAAGCTATTATTACCAATTTTTCCCTCTTTACTAGAGCAGTTCCTGTCATTATGCAATCCCGCTTTAATTTATCCATCTTAAAAAAAATCCCTTGTCCACAGATTCATGTCCACTTACTGCTCCATTTTTGCTTCTCCTTACAACAAAACGGGAAGTGTTGTTTATCTCCTCATTCTCAATCATTCTGTTGGGCTTTCATCCTCACCAGTCTACAGAAATGAGTTTTGTAACGATTACCTGAGCCCTCCATCTTGTCAAATTCAAAGGTGATTTTCTGCCCTCAACCTTCTTGATCTCTTAGCAGCAGTTGATACAGAAACTCTGGGTTTCCACTAAAACAGAACAAAACAAAAAACTCTTGAAACTCTTTTGGCTTTGTGACATGCTGTCTGCGTTTCCCCCTACATCAAGGACTACTTCTCAGTCTCCTTCCCTGGTTTGCCCTTCTTCCCTTGCTTGGCTTCTAAATGTTGAGGTGTCCTAGCGCTCAGTCCTGGGATCCTTCCTCTCCACACTCTCCCTTGGTCATTTTACTCATCTATATGCTGATAACTCCCAAAAGTATATTTCTAGCCCTTTTCTCTCATCATCCATCCAACTGTTTGGTCCAAAAATCTAGCCCTCCTTCCTCACCCCTAAATCCAGTCCATCAGCCAGTTCTGTCATCTTCACCTTCAGTATGTTTTGTGTGCCGTTACTTTTTACCATCTCCATTGCTAATTCTGTAGTTTGTCATCTCTGGTCCGGATTAAGCAGTTGCCTTTGGCTTCCACTCTTGTCCCCCTCCATTCTGTTTTCCAATCAGCAGCCAGAGTGATCTTACAATATTAATTGGTTCTGTGATGCCTGGGTGGCTCAGTTGGTTAAGCATCTGCCTTTGGCTCAGGTCATGATCCCAGGGTCCTGGTATTGAGCCCCGCATCTGGCTCCTTGCTCAGTGGGGAGCCTGCTTCTCCCTCTGCCTGCTGCTCCCCCTGCTTGTGTTCCTTCTCTCGCTGTGTCTCTCTCTGTCAAATAAATAAATCTTAAAAAAAAAAAAAACTCCAAATCTCACTTACTCACCAACCCTCTCATGCTACTATCCCCACGTCCCAAGCACACACATTTCCCGCTGGCGGTTGGGTAGTTTCTGTAATCTTCCAAGGCCCTGAGGACCCTCTCCCTGGTATACTTTTTTCTCAGTCCTGCTCCCTCTTTATCTTTTTTTTTTTTTTTTTAAGATTTTTAAGAGAGAGAGAGAATGAGAGACAGAGCACAAGAGGGAAGAGGGTCAGAGGGAGAAGCAGACTCCCCGCTGAGCAGGGAGCCCGATGTGGGACTCGATCCTGGGACTCCAGGATCATGACCTGAGCCGAAGGCAGTCGCTTAACCAACTGAGCCACCCAGGCGCCCCCCTCTTTATCTTTTTGATAGCTCAGGTTAAGTGTTGCTTTTCCTTTTCGGTCAACCCAAAATAAGTCCTTCTCTTGTCTTTTATTATAGCACCATGATTTACTTTCCCTTTGAATAATTACAAGTTACAATAATAGATGTATGTTTACCTGTTTAGTGTCTTGTCTCCCTCATGAGAAAGCCCCATGAAGGCAGGGGCTTAGCACTGCATTTGGCACACATTAGGTGTTCAGCAAATGGTTGATGAATGAAGTAATACAACAATACTTCATTCATTTAACAAATTAGTTAAAAATATAATTGGATTAGATACTTTCCTAATTGCTGTGCATACAGATTTTCTGATTTTCCTAAGTGAAATGGTTTGAGTCAAAAGAGTTTTTTTCTCCTTTAGCAATCTGTCCATTTCTCCCAAGGAGTCAATGACTTACTGAAACCAATCAAGATTTTTTGCAGCTAGCGATTTATAGCAAAGAGGTTTCATAGAAATGTGGTTTGAGAGTAGAAGGACCCCTGGAATGGAAAGGTCTGGAGGCCTAATTTGTAGTTCCTTATGGGTCTCCAACATGAGGTGTGATCCCCAGCAGTGTAGTCCTTAGGATCTTCAGCAGAACCCTGTTTCTCTGAGAGGACAAACCCTTTTGTACCCTTTTCAGGCATTCCTAGGACCTGGAAGGAGGAGGCACGAAAGGAAAACTTCTCTGAGTTTTTACTACTTTTTTTCCTTCAATCACTGAGTAAATACCTATTGAGCGAATAATACATATAGACATACACTAGAAATTTTTTTAAAGGTGAGGAATATTTATGCTTTATTTGATTGAGTGATATAATTTATTTTTTTTTTAAGATTTTATTTATTTATCTGACAGAGAGAGACACAGCAAGAGAGGGAACAGAAGCAGGGGGAGTGGGAGAGGGAGAAGCAGACTCCCTGCAGAGCAGGTAGCCCAATGGGGGGCTCGATCCCAGGGATCAGGACCTGAGCCGAAGGCAGATGCTTAACGACTGAGCCACCCTGGTGCCCCTGAGTGATATAATTTAAAAAATAAGAACTTTTTGACGGTCATTTGGAAACATTTTCCTCGGGCAAAAGGATACAAAATATTTGTAGGAAAATTAAGTATTTGTGTACATATAAGGTATTTGCTATTTGGCTTTGTCTAATGCCTTGGGATTATTGATATACCTGGAAAGCTTTGTATTCACTCTTTTTTAAAATTTTTTTATGTATTTTATTTTATTTTTTTAAATTTTATTTATTTATTTATTTGACAGAGAGAGAACCCAAGCAGGGGGAGTGGCAGGCAGAGGTGAGAGGGAGAAGCAGGCTTCCCACTGAGCAGGGAGCCTGATGCAGGGCTCGATCCCAGGACCTTGGGATCATAACCTGAGCTGAAGGCAGATGCTTAACCGACTGAGCCACCCAGGTGCTCCTATGTATTTATTTGAGAGAGAGAGAGCATGCATGCGCACATGCTTGTGCAAGCAGTGGTGGGGGCGTGCGGTGACAGAGGGAGAAGGAGAGAATCTGCAGCAGACTTCGTGCTGAGCTCAGAGGAGCCCAACATGGGGCTCGATCCCAGGACTCTGAGATCATGACCTGAGGTGAAACCACGAGTCAGACACTTAACCGACTTAGCCACCCAGGCACCCCTGTGTTCAGTCTTATTCTTGAACTTAATATATATAGTTAGGGAAAATGGATTGTCTTCTGTATCACCTTTTTTATTTTTATTTTATTTATTTATTTATATATTTTTAAGATTTTATTTATTTGAGAGAGAGAATGAGAGAGAGAGAGAGAGAGCACATGAGAGGAGGGAGGGTCAGAGGGAGAAGCAGACTCCCTGCTGAGCAGGGAGCCCGATGTGGGACTTGATCCCAGGACTCCAGGATCATGACCTGAGCTGAAGGCAGTCGCTTAGCCAACTGAGCCACCCAGGCGCTTTTTTAAAAGATTTTATTTATTTATTTGACAGAGAGAGAGACACAGTGAGAGAGGGAACACAAGCGGGGGGGTGCGAGAGGGAGAAGCAGGCTTCCCGCCAAGCAGGGAGCCCGATGCAGGGCGCGATCCCAGGACCTTGAGATCATGACCTGAGCTGAAGGCAGATGCTTAAAGACTGAGCCACCCAGGCGCCCCCTGTATCATCTTTTTAAAATCATTGTAAGAATTTCCTTCATTTTATAGCTGGAAATATTGAGATTTAGAGAAGTTAGCTAATAGGTCCTGTAACAGTTCAGTAATAGGACTGGAAAGAGGATACCTGTTTGCTAGCTCCTAGGAGAATGCTACAGATTAAGTTTGTTGACTTTGAAATCTGCCCAGTTTTCTTGTACATGAGTTTAGTTTTTCAGAACATGACTTGAATCAATAACATAGGTTGAACATAGGAGAATTTGAGCAGTTCTGTTCGTCATTGTGTGCGTAAGTTAACTGTGTGGCAATTAAAAGGTGCTGTTTGCATGTGTATGTGTGTGTCTAAAGAAAATCTGCCAATAGATCATTTTGTTCTGTTTATTCAGAATTCGGTTTTCCAGAGTAGTTGTTTACATCCATTAAATTGACTCAGCAAGTTAAGCAAAATGTACAGGTTGTATTTCAAATAGCAAGTCAACCTAAGCCAATTAATTCGTTACTTAAGGAAATTAAATGACTGCCTGCCTGTAAATAGAGATTCAAACAATCTTTAAAATTCACTTGGAATATTTGCTTTGAACACCTGTAATTAAAATCAGTACTAGTCTAAGTCCTATAGGAAAATATGAAGTTTTGTGTAGGTGGGCAGTTTCTAGAAGTCTACTGAAATGCAAGCTATATATAGAGCGGACAATTCCTGCTCAGTAGGAACAACAGCTTGTAAATATAAAATTGACAGATTATAGTGACCCTAAAAAAACACTGGAGGAAAATGCATTTAAGTCTTCAATTATAGGTTATACTAATGTCTTTTTTTAACCTTATGGAATTCTTGTTTTACATTTCTATTGTTCTCAACTATTTAGCTTGAAAAATTCCAAACCCATGCCTTTATATCCTCTATCTAGAGTCACCATTTGTTAACATTTTGATATGTTTGCCTTATCTCTCTTACACATGTATACATTCTCTCTCTACACACTGTCTCTCTCTCTCTCTCTACCGTATCATTTCAGAGTTGTAGATACCATGTCATTTTACCCAGTCTTAAAAATGTATTCTATTTGACTGCAATACCATTGTCACACCCAGGGAATTTAGCATTGATGTACCAATATTATTAAAATACAGAATTTCTCCAATTGTCCAAACAGTGTCATTTTAGCAAGATTCTTTTTAAAGATTTTTATTTATTCATTGAGAGATAGAGAGCAAAAACAGGAGGAAGGGCAGAGGGAGAGGGAGAAGCAGAGTCCTCACTGAGCAGGGATCCTGACGTGGGGCTGGTTCCCAGATCATGACCTGAGCAGAAGGCAGCCGCTTAACCGACTGAGCCACCCAGGAGCCTCAGCTAGATTTTTTTTAACTACCGATTCAGGATCCAGTCAAGAATCATATTTTTAGTTGTCATACAACTTTTAGTTGTCATAGTTCTTTAATCTTCTTTACTCTAGAAACCGTTTCCTAGCCTGTTTTTGTGATATTGACATTGTTATAAATGACATTGGTATTTGAAGAAGCTAAACCAGTTGTTTTGAAGTATGTTCCTCAACTTGGGTTTGTCTGGTTATATCCTCATGGCTAGATTCATATTAGACATTCTTTGACAGGATTGTTTTAAGGGATGTGTCTTTCTCAGTACATCACATTATCATCACTGCTGTTAAATGAGATCACTTGATTAAGTTGATGTCTCTCCAGTCTTACCAGTTCCTTTTCCAGCAACCTGCCACTTAGTAGTGGCCACTTAAGTGCCACTTAAAAACTTTCCTCACGGGGTGCCTGGGTGGCTCGGTCGTTGGGCAACTGCCTTCGGCTCAGGTCATGATCCCAGGGTCCTGGGATTGAGCCCCGCATCAGGCTCCCTGCTCCGTGGGAACCCTGCTTCTCCCTCTCCCACTCCCCCTGCTTATGTTCCCTCTCTCGCTGTGTCTCTCTCTGTCAAATAAATAAATAAAATCTTAAAAAAAATCCACAAACTTTCCTTGATAATGCACAGTTCATTTAGAAACTGAAATGAACATAGTTCATTTCATAAAAGGTAGATCTTATGCCTATTGACATTCTATTAAATAAAGGAAAGCCTAGCATATATTGGCATTTATTGCATTAGTATTTACTGAGTAAAAAAATTATTTATCTTCCTAATAAAAGAATAATTGAATAAATCACCTTCTGCCAGCCGGAATCTCCAAGATGTGGTACTTGTTTAAACATCTATTGTTCTCCTGGCTCCAAAACACAGGTTCATTAAAACACATGCAAGAGAGTGTCTCTCCTTTGTATATTGGTTCTAGTAAAGACAGATGATGTTCTTCGGATTCTTGCATTGACAATATTGGCTTGGGCAGTGGGGAAATAACTTGGAATAGCCAAGGACAGATTTTCCTAAGGCATAGAATATTCTGCATGACAAAGGAGAGGCTATGATTTGGAAATGAAGTTGTAACAATGGCACCTGGGATGGATCCCGTAGCCTTGAGGAAAAATAACATTTGTATTATTTTTCCAGTCTGTTCCAGGAAGGGATCTCTTGTTACAGTGTACTTTAGGGCACACAGGGAGTTTTAACTCAATTTCAAGCAAAGATAGGAAGAAGCCTTGTGGACTGACTTCCTGATTAAGTAGGCAAAGATGACATGTGGTTTGATTTGTCCTTTTCAATTTTAAATGAACCATATCATATACACTAATTATGCATTGTCCTTCCTGTGTTAGAGTCCTTTTTAATGATACTCTTTGTGACCTGAGTGCAATTGTGGTCATTTGGGCAAAGCAACAATTTTGTGAAATCCCAGCTATTTGTTGAATGTCTAGTAGCATTTGGTAGGCTTCACATGTTGATTTGATTAGAGTGCTGACATCACTGTGCTGCTGACCAAAGGCCTAGGTCAGATCCTTGTGTTAATTACCTGCTTGTTTTGCTTTATTGATTGCTTAGAGAAATCACCCATTTATTTGGCCCATGTTTCTGAAATTTTGTGTCAGCATTTTCATCATATAGCCCTGCTCCCGGTTTAGGAACAAATAGTAGTCTTTAATATATATTATGTCAAGTCCAGAGTGCTTCCTGAATTTTTAGGATTCTGCATTACTGGTTTCCATTTGTCTAATCCAGCCTCTTTTTTCACAGTTCTGTAGTTATCTTCCGCTTCAGTTAGGCTTCTTTGTGACCTTAAGCAATTTTTTAAATCTCTGAGCCTCAGTTTCATCATCTGTAAAGAAAGAATCATAATAGCTCCTACATCACAGGGTTTTTAAATGAGAATTCAATGAGGTGATATCTTTAAAAAATAATAGCTTCCGGGCGCCTGGGTGGCTCAGATGGTTAAGCGTCTGCCTTCGGCTCAGGTCATGATCCCAGGGTCCTGGGATCGAGTCCCGCATCAGGCTCCCTGCTCCTTGGGAGCCTGCTTCTCCCTCTGCTTCTCTCTCTCTCTCCTCCTCTGTCTCTCATGAATAAATAAATAAAATCTTAAAAAAAAAAATAATAGCTTCCATTAAAGAAGATCTTAGTAAGTACCAAGAACAATGCTACACTTCTAAAATTTGTTGTCTCGTTTCATCCTCATAACAGCTTTATGATGTAGGAAGAAGTTATGGTAGTCACACAGGTAGTGATAATAGATGGCTTTTACTGAGTATGTGTTCCAGTACTTTACATCTTTCAGTTTAATCCTATAAATAATCTTACATGGTTAGTACTGCAATTGTCATTTTATGGATGAGGAAATTTAAGTACAGAGAGGTTAAGTAACTTGCCTAAATTCACAGAGCCCTAATGTTCAGTGGAGCTGGTTTAGAATCCAGGCTACACTTCTAGGTACTACTTTATCCCCATTTTTTTTTTAATGTTCAAAAAAATACTTATTTATAAAAAACACAGTGGGGTAAGTTTATATTGAGAAATGCAGCAATGAATACAGTTGAAGAGAACAGAGCAACTCTACAGTGATACATTGGCAGGAACAGGAAGAGCAAATGCACCACCCAGACCTGAATGCCTGCAGGCCTATTTTGTACACGCTCCTTTAGAAACACCACCCTGAAAAGATCTTATCAGTTTAGGTAAGAGAATGAGCACACATATAATCACAAATGTACCCTGATCAGGACTTTATTTAAAAATTAGCAAACAATACTGTAGAGACATTGATGTGTAAATTTCTAAAATGCTGCATCTTAAATTTAGTTGGCGAAGACCACATTTAGCTAGATACTAAACTGTAAAAAAAAAAAGCTTCCTATTGTTTGAAAATCGCAGTTTATTAAGTAGATTGTAAAAAAAAAAAAAAAGTAGGTCTTTGGGGGGGCCTGGGTGGCTCAGTCGGTTAAGCATCTGCCTTCGGCTCAGGTCATGATCCCAGGAGCCTGGAATTGAGTCCGGCGTCAGGCTCCTTGCTCAGTGAGGAGCCTGCTTCTCCCTCTGCCTGCCGCTCTCTCTGCTTGTTCTCTCTCTCTCTCTTTCTCAAATAAACAAAATCTTAAAAAAAAAGCATAGGTCTTTAATAAGAGAATTGGCTGTACAAGAGTACTCCCCTTTCACAAAAAAGGATTTTACTTCATATGGGAGTTACTGCTTCTGCTGTAGGATTGAACTGTTACAGCACTAAAAGGCAACCATTTAGGGAAGAGGCAGAAAAAGGAAAAGGGAATGCATGTAAGGCAATATTTCTTTTAGGTACAATAAGCATTCTAGTGTTTTAAGAAGACAAGATAAAAATTACTCAAGGCTAGCTTGGTTCTCACTGAATAAAAACAATGGACTAAATACTGAGCTCCTCTGTGTCAATCTAATAATCAATGCCTTGGTCACCATATTGGTAATCTCTGGGGTGGTCATCTTGGTACTCTCCATGATATTCATCTGGTTATTCTGCCTGATAATCACTGTCACTAATTTCAGCCCATTTGTTCCTGTTCCTTGGCTTCCATTGTGAATGACAGGTTCTCTGGGAGCAGCACAGTATTTGGGATCATATACTTGCCGCGCAAGCCCATACACATTCATTCCTTTTTGGGAAGCAACTTTGTTGGTTCCCATGTGTAGAGAAATTGTCGAGTTGTCCACTGGTTGTAATGTTAGCTTCTGGTCATAGGGGTCTCTTCTGGTACCTGGTGCTAACATCCCCGCCTGGCTGGCTCCTTTGTTGGTGTCCATCTGCAGACTAATTGTGGTCTGGTCAAAACATTTGTCACTTTGCATTTTGGGATCATAAAGATGCCTCCTGGTCCCGTAGGCTGTCATACCTGCCTGGCTGGTGCATTTGTTGGTTCCCATCTGCAAACCAGTTACACTTTGGCCAACTTTTAATTTTCCTTCATCAAAACGTCTTGTTTGTTTTTCATCATACTTAACTCCAGTGTCAATGGTTGTATGGAATCCTTTTGTTTTAGCCAGACCTGCCAGAGCCACCAGCATAGTCTGAACCTGGGTCATGTTTCCATTCTCAAAAAGATCATTTGCTTCAAATACGTCATGTGGCTTCATGCCATAAGCCTGAACAGCTTTAATAAAGTTGCCAATTTTCTCCACCTGAGGCCAGTTTAATGAGGACTCATTAACCTTCCTCACTGAGCCTGGCTGTAGCTTGTTTATGAGCTCAAAGAGGATGATGCCATCTTTTAAGCCCTACTGAAAGTTGGTGCCAATGCTCATGCCTGTCACCTCTTCTATCCAATTTTGAAGATCTTCTGCTTGAAGATCATAGTTGGAAGCAATCTTGTTCTTGACCTTGACGGAGAGCCCTTTAAGAAGGGCCCTTGTTGAAGTGGGTCATGGTGGCTCAGGTGGCGGGAAGAGGCTGCCCTCGGGTCTAGGGCCTGGGGGTTTCTCGTACTCAGCTTCCCTGCTCCTGGCCCCGAGGAGCAGCTGCAGCAGGAGATGCTTGGAGCTCGCTCCCCTGGGTGGCGCAGGAGACTCCCCGATGTGGCGGCCGTGGTGGGTATGGGCGATGCTTTGGTAGCACGGTCTGACTGGGTCCCACAGAGCCTCCTGCTCCGCTCCCCATTTTTTGTTTTAAATGAGCCGCTCCCCATTTTTTGTTTTAAATGAGAAGCTTAGGGGGGTTAATAAACTCACCAGAACTCCCATACCTTGTAAGTGGCAGAGCTAGAATATGAACCTAGATTTGTCTGATTTCAAAAATGTGCTCTTAATTATCACACTATACTGCCTCTAGACTATTAAAAACATTAAGCACTTCTGATGTGGTATTGTAGAATGGCTTGATTATACTTTAATGCAAGTCATGTTGCTGTGCTCACTCATACATGAAAAATGACATTGTGCCTTGATTGCAGGGGTACCACGCTTTGACTACTGCTTGACGCATGAACTTTACCTGTTGAATTGATACAGAAGATGAACACCTTTCAGGATATCTAGCAGGATTCTTGACATTGTTGGAATTCCCAGTAGTGATGTTAATGTTAATGATCCCATTTCTGGTGATTCAGCAGGGTGACTTGCCTGCCCAAAATGTCAATAACTGGTGGGAGGCAGATGGTACTGGGGAAAGGACATGGCTGTGGGATGAGACAGCAGTTTCTCCAGTTAATTCTAGCCCCCTCTCTGTTTACTGACGCCCCTTCCTAACCCTCTGGTTTTGCCCCATGTTCTTCCTGTAAGTGACTTCTCCCAGATGACTGACTTCTCTTAACTTCTGCCTACATAGATTAAGGATAAGTATAGTATTTCAGTGACCTACTTAGTAATGGATGTGTTGTATACTATGCCTGTAAAGAGGGAAGTTTACTCTGAAATTGTCCACTGCCAGCTAACCAGTAGGACTTAGGACATTTCTCAGTTTTAGGTTGTAGCCCCTAAATTCCTGAACTGAACTACTAAATCTTGATACAGGAAGTATTTTACAGATATTTAATTCCCACAAAGGAATGTGAGCCCAGACTGATGATGATTTACTTTATTTTGCAGGAAGGATGCCAATTCTGCACTGCTCAGTAACTACGAGGTAAATAGCTTTGAAGTGAACTATTGAATTTTCCTCTCTGGTAGTTTGCCCTTTGCTTCTGAAGATTATTGAATTAGTTTTAGTTAAAATGACTGAATTCATTTGGATTTTTCTACTTTATAGGACAGATGGCACCATCTGGTGGACCTTGGAATTATAAGCTTGGTAAATTATGCATAGTAATTCAGGGAAGCTGGGAAGACTTTAGTTTATAGTGGGCAACCTTCCCCAGATCCCAAATATTTTAGATCTTCATTTGATGTGCCTTCATGGGATGGAAGGATCTATTTTGGAACTGTTTCTGTCTGCAACATTTTTCATTAAAATGCTTATGCCTTTTCCTAATTACTACTCTTTAACTATAAAATGCTTTTATATGTTATTATTTTGATCCTCATAATAGTCTCAAGTATTAACACTTTCATTTTGAAAGTGACAGCTTAGTTGACGCACCATTGTGAATAATTTAGTATGAACTAGCAGATTTGGAATTTGGGGGCCTGGGGGTTGGGTTGCTGGAGAAAGGGAGGAAAAAAGGAAAGAAGTTGGTGAGAGGGGAGATAATAACATTATTTTTGTCTACCTTCTAGTTTGCCTTTGTTGTTGTTTTGTTTTTTAAGACTTTTTATTTATTGATTTGACACAGAGAGACACACTGAGAGAGGGAACACAAGCAGGGAGAGAAGGAGAGGGAGAAGCAGGCTTCCCACGGAGCAGGGAGCCCGATGCGGGGCTTGATCCCAGGACCCTGGGATCATGACCTGAGCTGAAGGCAGACACTTAATGACTGAGCCACCCAGGTGCCCCTAGTTTGCCTTTGTTTTGTTTGGTATTAGCAAAGCCATCTGATAGGTTAACTCCAGGTATATAAAGAACCATTCATACTTTCACTGTCAATTTTTCGTTTTCCAGAATCTAAATTCTTGAAGACTTTAGGAGATTTGAGTCTCCATTGTGTGTTATAGAAAATAGAAAGTAGTGGGATTAACACAGTTGGCCACACTCCTTCCTTAAATTGTTGCTACTGATAACAGGAAGGAAATGGTTGTTAGTCAAGCCATTGGCTTTTAGGAACTTCCTTGTCCAGTTTGGATTCTGCTAAATGTTTGGGTGTTTTATCCATTGGGGAAACATCACATTAATTAGGTCACATGACACTATATCTGAAAAAATAATGACAGGCAGGGGAAGGATTGTATTATATCTAGTAATGGTTTATGAACCTATGCTTAACTTCCTTTAGTTCTCTAGCATAATCTCTAAAATAGGATATCCTCTGCCCACCCTCCTCCGCACTAACACATATATGTTTTTCCCTTGTGGGGAAAGTTTACTTCTAAAGTTCTGTAGCATTTTTTTTTCTTTTTTTTGTAAAATTTATCACTTGCCTCGTAATTTTTCTTTCTCAGAAATAAATTTATTAGATTTCATATTAGTGAAGCAGGATCCTGTTTTAGAAAAAACTTATTTTTAGGAAAAACAACTTTTACCTGAGGCTCAGTTGACAGATAACATTAGTTTCAGGTGTACACTGTAATGATTCAATATTTGTACATTGTGAAATTACCACAATGAGTCTAGTTAACATCCATTACCATATATAAAGATTTTTTCCTTGTGATGAGAACTTTCTAAGATTTAATCTCTTATCAACTTTCAAATATTCAGTACAGTTTTACTTTAGTCACCATGCTGTGCATCTTATTTTATTTATTTTGTAACTGAAAATTTGTATCTTTTGACTCCCTTACTGATTTTGCCCACCCTCTACCTCCTGCCTCTGGCAGCCATGAGTCTGTTCTCTATGTCTGTGAGCTTGGTTTTTTTTTTTTTCTTAAGATTTTATGTATGTATTTATTTGTTTGTTTATCTATTTGAGAGAGAATGTATGCACATGCTAGCTGATGGAGGAGCAGAGGGAGAGGGACAAGCGGACTCTGCTGAGTGTGGCGCCCAGGGCGGGGCTTGATCCCACAACCCTGAGATCATGACCTGAGCTGAAATCAGGAGTCGCACGCTTAACCGACTGAGCCACCCAGCACTCCCTAGTTTTTATTTTGTTTTTTTAAGATTCCACATATAAGTGAGATCCTACAGTATTTGTCTTTCTCTATCTGACTTATTTTACTTAGCGTAATACCCCAAGATCCATCCATGTTTCAAATGGCAAGATTTCATTCTTTTTTATGGCCAAATAATATTCCATTGTATATATAAAAACCATATTTTTTTATTCATCTGTTAATGGACACCAAGGTTGTTTCCATATCTTGGCTATTGTAAATAATGCTGCTTTGAACATGGTGGTGCATATGTCTTTTGAGTTAATTTTTTTATTTTATTTTGATAAAATACCCAGAAGTGGGATTGCTGAATCATATAGTGGTTTTATTTTTAACTTTTTGAGGAACCTCCATACTGTTTTCTATAGTGGTTGCATAAATTTACATTCCCACCAACAGTGCATAAGGGATTCCTTTTCTTCTCATCCTTGCCAACACTTACTATTTCTTGCCTTTTAGATGTTAGCTATTTTAACAAGTGTGAAGCGATATCTCATTGTGGTTTTGATTTGCACTTCCCTGATGATTAGTGATGTTGAGCATCTTTTTATGTGTCTGTTGGCCATGTGTGTGTCTTCTTTTGAAAAATGTCTGTTTAGGTCCTCTGCCCACTTTTTATTTTTTTATTTTATTTTATTTTATTTTATTTTTTTAAAGATTTATTTATTTATTTATTTGAGAGAGAATGAGATAGAGAGCACGAGAGGGAAGAGGGTCAGAGGGAGAAGCAGACTCCCTGCTGAGCAGGGAGCCCGATGTGGGACTCGATCCCGGGACTCCAGGATCATGACCTGAGCCGAATGCAGTCGCTTAACCAACTGAGCCACCCAGGCGCCCCTCTGCCCACTTTTTAATGAGATTGGTTTTTTGGTATTTAGTTCTGTAAGTTCTTTATATATTTTGAATATTAACTCCTTATCAGATACATGATTTGCAAATCTTTTCTCTCATCTAGTAAGTTGTCTTCATTTTGCTGATGGTTTCCCTTGCTGTGCCTTTTAGTGTGATGTAGCCCCACTTTTTAATTTTTGCTTTTGTTGCCTTTACTTTTGGTGTTAAATAAAAAAAAAATCATCACCAAAACTGATGTCAAGGAGCTTACCTCCTGTGTTTTCTTCTAGGAGCTTTATGGTTTCACAACTTGCATTCAGTTCTTTAATTCATTTGAGTTCATTTTTGTGTGTGGTGTAAGATAGTGGTCCAGTTTTCCCAGCACCATTTATTGAAGAGACTCTCTTTTCCCCATTGTATATTGTTGGCTCCTTTGTCAAAAATTAACCACATATGTGTGGGTTTATTTCTGGACTATCTATTCTGTTCCATTGATTTATGTGTCTGTTTTTATGCTGATACAATACCATTTTGATTTCTTGGTTTTGTAATATAGTTTGAAATCAGGAAGCATGATGCCTCCAGCTTTGCTCTTCTTTCTCAAGATTGCTTTGACTATTCAGGGTCTTTTGTGGTTCCATAAAATTTTAGGATTGTTTGTTCTATTTCTGTGAAGAATGCCATTGGAATTTTGATAGAGATTACACTGAATCTGTAGATTGTTTGGGTAATATGGACATCATTAATTCTTCTAATCCATGAGCATGGAATATCATTCCATTTATTTGTGTTTTCTGCAGTTTCTTTCATCAGCATCTTATCCTTTCAGTATATAGATCTTTCATTCCTAGGTTAAATTTATTCCTAGGTAATTTATTCTTTTTGATGCAATTGTAAATGGGATTGTTTACTTAATTTCTCTGTAATTTTACTGAATTCATTTATTAGTTCAGTTTTTTGGTAGAGTCTTTAGGGTTTTTTATATGTAGTATCATGTCATCTGCAAATAGTGACAGCATTACCACTTTCTTTCCAATTTGGCTGCCTTGTATTTTCTTGCCTAATTGCTCTGGCAAGGACTTCCAATACTGTGTTGAATAAAAGGGGCAAGAGTTGCATCTTTATCTTGGCCTGATCTAATAGGAAAAGCTTTCAGCTTTTCACTGTTCAGTATGATATTAGCTGAGGGCTTGTCATATATGGCCTTTACACATTAATGTATGTTCCCTCTAAATCCAGTTTGTTGAGCGTTCTTATCATAAATTGGTGTTGAATTTTAGAAAATTCTTTGCATCTATTGAGATGATCATATTTTAGGAAAATTTACTTTCAGATATACTCCATATATTTGTGAGGTCAGAGGAGATCAGTGATATGGTATATGTTGATAAGGAAACATTTGAAATATTTTCAGTACACTAATGAATTTGGATTATTTGATTTAGATAAAAGCATTTTAAAAATGGCAGCTGCTTCTCAAACTCATGTTCGTTCTAATGCAAGAGGTAGGGTGAGGGTCTGTGAAAGAAAAGAGGTACTGTCCTACTTCTTCTTCAAAATCATTGACCTTGAAATAGATACATTTCTCACATTCGTTCATAAAAGTATTTTATCACTTCCTAGGTGTTCCAGTTACTGACTGATCTGAAAGAGCAACGGAAAGAAAGTGGAAAGAACAAACACAGTTCTGGGCAACAGAACTTGAATACTATCACATATGAAGTAAGCCTTTGTTTCTGGAGGAGCTACCCAAACTGCTATTGAGGGGGGTTGGTTTATTCTGCAGATGACTAGCCACCAAATCATGACTACCTCTTACTTGATTTGAGTAGTTTTACTATAACCCAGTTTTTATTCTGTTTATACAAGTGGAAGGAGTTTGGCCAGTGGTGAGGGTTAGCCATTGATAAAGTTGGAGGGAATAGTCAAAAGACTGCCCTCAATTCTAACACCCATTTGCAAGTCAAGGGTCCCTAAGACCACCCTTGGGTTCAGTAATTCACTGGAAATATTCAGAACTCACTGAAGGCTATTGTATTCATAGTTACAGTTTATTACACGAAAAAGATACAGATTAAAATTGGCCAAGGGAAAAAGCACATGGGTCAGATTTTAGGAGAAATTCCAACTCAGAGCTTCTGTTGTCCTCTAATATGGAGTCAGAACATGTTTCTCTCTTGAAATCGGTGTGATAATACATACAGAATATTTTCAACTAGGGGAGCTCAGCTGAACTTCAGTCCTGAATTTTTATTTGGGCTCTATCATATAGGTGTGATTGAATGATTGATTTCCTATGTAGTTCATCTCAGCCTCCAGGTACATTGATCCAGAGCCCCTACCCTAAGTCACATTTTTAAGACTATTCAGTATGACCAAGGCCTCCAGACAAAGATACTCCTATTGAGTATAACCTTCCAAGGGTCTAGAGATTGCCTCCCAGAAGTTGAAGGCAAAGACCAAACCGTATCTTTGGGCAAAGCCAAATTCTTTATTACACAAAAGGTAATGTTTTTTATTGTAAAAAACTTAGAAAGCACCAAAAAATATAAAGAAGAAAGCAAAAGTAATTTACAATTTTAACATCTAGTTGACATTTTGCTATGTTTTCTCCCAACCTTAGGCTTTCTTTATCCTTAAAAAAGTTTAAGCCATCATATTTGTTTTATGTGATGTTTGATTTTGTATCTGCCATTTTAATTTTTCTATTATTTTCTTTCAAATCTGATTTGTCTCTACAGAGGATCTAGTTTTAATTATCTTTATCTTTCCAAAGACACAATTAAACCTGAATTAAGTTACTATAATCCCTTTTAAGGAAATTAAGGGGTGTTTAGCACTTTTTGTCACCATTCGTCCCCATCCAGTTTTGTTCATCTAATCGTGTGTTTAAAGTCCTGTCATGGGGCGCCTGGGTGGCTCAGTCGTTAAGCGTCTGCCTTCGGCTCAGGTCATGGTCCCAGGGTCCTGGGATTGAGCCCGGCATCGGGCTCCCTGCTCCGCGGGAAGCCTGCTTCCCCCTCTCCCACTCCCCCTGCTTGTGTTCCCTTTCTGGCTGTCTCTCTCTGTCAAATAAATAAATAAAATCTTAAAAAAAAATAAAAATAAAGTCCTGTCATTCAGGAGCACCTGGGTAGATCAGTCATTAAGCACCCCATTCTTGATTTAGCTCAGGTCATGATCTCAGGGTCCTGAGTTCGAGCCCCGCATCGGGCCTGCTTAAGATTCTTTCTCCCTTGGGGCACCTGGGTGGCTCAGTCGTTAAGCGTCTGTCTTCAGCTCCGGTCATCTCAGGGTCCTGGGATCGAGCCCCACATCAGGCTCCCTGCTCAGCAGGAAGCCTGCTTCTCCCTCTCCCACTCGCCCTGCTTGTGTTCTCTCTGTCAAATAAATAAATAAAATCTTAAAAACAAAATGAAACAAAAAAACTTTCTCCCTCTCCCTCCCCCCAGCTTGTTGCATGCACGCTCTCTCTCTCTCTCTCTCAAATCAATCAATAAATAAAATCCATCATTCATTTATTCACTTATGTTCTTTTATGTTATACCATTCATCTCTTTAAAAAAAGATAATGTCGGTAATGAGTTTTGTAGCCAGATTTCAAGCTGTCACGTACTCTTACTACACACTTGAATCAGTTTAAACTCACTCCCACTCTGTTACATATTTGTTAAGTTCTTGCTTTTAATTCACAGTGCCTTAAGGAAACTTATTGTGGTGTTAAATGTTTTGAGACTTTTTATGCCTGAGAATGTATTTCTAGTGTTCTTAATGTGAATGACACCTCATCTGAACACGGAGTTCTTGGGTTCAGCTTTCATTCTGCAAGGCTCTGTAGGTATTACTTAGTCTGTTAGTGTTTGTTGTTATGGAGGAGTCTGAAACCAACCTGATTTTTGCACCTGGGAGAGACGCTTAACTTAGGTGCTTGAGGTTACTGTTTACTTTCCAGGTTTGAAGTTCCTTTCAAGTTATGTCTAGGTGGGGTTGCCGCTTTAAAAAAAAGCAAAAGCCTTTCATTTTGAGATAATTACAGTCTTGCAGAAGAGTTTTGCAGAAAGAAGATGGTGCTGAGAGTTCCCATATGCCCTTCTTTAGTTGTCCCTGATGTTAACATCTTATATAACCATGGCACAATTATCAAAACTAACAAAATTACACAAAGATCAAATTTTCTCAGTTTTTCCATTAATGCTCTTTTTCTGTTCAGGGGTGCTGTTTTGTATTTAGTTACCATGTCTCCTTAATATCCCCCAATCTGTAATGGGTCCTTAGTCTTTCCTCATCTTCCATGCATGACCTTGACACTTCTGAAGAGTAATGGTCAAGTATTTTGTAGAATGTCCCTCAATTTTGGTTTGTTTGATGTTTTCTTCTGACCAGACTGAAGTTATGGCTTTTGGGGAAGAATGCCACAGAAGAGATGTGCCCTTCTCATTGCATGGTACAGGGTACATGATATCAGTGTCTTCTTACTGAAGTTGTGAACTTTGATTACTTGGTTAAGATGGTATATGCCTGGTTTCTCTACTGTAAAGTTACTGGTTTTCCATTTCCATTTTGTATCAGTTAGAAAGGAGTTGCCACATTCAGCCCATTCAAGGGGGAGGGGATTAGCCTTCACCTCTTGAAGGGAAGGAGATCAAAGAATTTGAGGACATGTAACCATCACAGTAGGGCGCCTGGGTGGCTCAGTTGGTTAAGCGACTGCCTTCGGCTCAGGTCATGATCCTGGAGTCCCAGGATCGAGTCCCGCATCAGGCTCCCTGCTCAGCAGGGAGTCTGCTTCTCCCTCTGACCCTCTTCTCTCTCGTGCGATCTCTCATTCTCTCTCTTTCAAATAAATAAATAAAATCTTTTTTTTTTTTTTAAAGATTTTATTTATTTATTTGGGAGAGATATTTGAGAGAGAGAGAGAATGAGAGATAGAAAGCACAAGAAGGAAGAGGGTCAGAGGGAGAAGCAGACTCCCTGCTGAGCAGGGAACCCGATGCGGGACTCGATCCCGGGACTCCAGGATCATGACCTGAGCCGAAGGCAGTCGCCTAACCAACTGAGCCACCCAGGCGCCCAATAAATAAAATCTTTAAAAAAATAAAATAAAAAATAAAACCATCACAGTAATTAATAAATATTTTGAGAAGGATGCTTTGAGGCTATGCAAATATCCCACTTAAAGCTTTTAGTATTAATTTTAGTATTCATTGGTATATCTTTCCTGCAGTAATTATTACTATGGTTCAATTCCCTAATGGTGATTTATTTCCCTCATTCCTTGCACATTTAACACAGAATTCTTCTGTAAGAAACACTTGTTCCTTCTCATCCTTTTATTTACTTATACCCATATGGACTGGTGACTATTTTATTCTTTGGGTTCCCTGTTTTTATTTTCTATTTTATTTTATTTTTTTGAGTTTTCAAACTTTTTTTAATCCATGTTTATTTCCTTTTTTATTTAAATTCAGATGATTAACATATAATGTAATATTGGTTTCAGAGGTACAGGTCTGTGATTCATCAGTCTTATATAATACCCAGTGCTTATTACATCTCATGCCCTCCTTAATGTCCATCACCCAGTTAGCCCATCCCTCCACCCCCCTCTTCCCCAGCAACCCTCAGTTTGTTTCCTATGATTAGGAGTCTCTTGTGGTTTGTCTCCCTCTCTGGTTTCTTGTTTTATTTTTTCCTCTCTTCCCCTATAATCCTGTTTTGTTTCTTAAATTCCACATATCAGTAAGATCATATGATAATTATCTTTCTCTGATTGATTTATTTCGCTTAGCATAATACCCCTCTAGTTCCATCCATGTCGTTGCAAATGGCAAGATTTCATCTTTTTGATGGCTGAGTCCATTATATATACGTATGTATATATACATATATATGTATCACTAAAAAAATTTCCTGAAATAAAGCACAATTGTCAGATTGAGTTTTTTCTTTTTTAAAATCAGAAAAGCTTTCTTCTAGAAAGTCATTCATTATTCTTCCTATTCTAGCCACTGGTTTTCTTTTTGAGGAATTCCCATTATATGAAGATTGACTCTCCTGAAGGCATATGTTTTATAGAAGATTTTTTTTTTTTAAGATTTATTTATTTGAGAGAGAGAGCAGGCAGGTATATGGGGGGGTGAAACAGGGGAGGGAGAGGGACAAGCAGATTTCATGCTGAGCGTGGAGCCCTATGCAGGGCTTGATCCCATGACCTTGAGATCATGACCTGAGCCAAAATCAAGAGTCAGATGCTCAACTGACTGAGCCACACAGGTGCCCTTTTATAGAAGATTTTTGAAATAAAATTTTAGAATACTAAATTATAGCCATTGTCTTCCCTTTTTCTCATTCAGGTTTTTTTTTGCCTTATGCTTACTTTTTCTTTCTTTTTTTTGGGTAGACATTAAAATATATATCAAAAACACCATGCAGGCACCAGAGTCCTGAGATTGTTAGAGAATTTCTCACAGCAATGAAAAGCCACAAGTTGACCAAGTAAGTAAAAAAATTTTTTTAAATATTTTATTTAAATTCAATTTAGTTAGCATATGGTATATTATTAGTTTCAGGGGTAGAATTTAGTGATTCATCAGTTGCATATAACACCCAGTGCTCATTACATCAAGTGCCCTCCTTAATGCCCATCATCCAGTTACCCCATCTACCCACCCACCTCCCCTCTAGCAACCCTCAGTTTGTTTCCTACAGTTAAGAGTCCCTTATGGTTTGCCTCCCTCTCTGTTTTTATCTTATTTTATTTTTCCTTCCCTTCCCCTATTTTCCTCTGTTTTGTTTCTTAAATTCCACATAGGAATGAAATCATATGGCTTTGTCTTTCTCTGACTTACGTCACTTAGCATAATACCCTCTAATTCCATCCATGTTGTTGCATATGGCAAGATTTCATTCTTTTTGATGGCTGAGTAATATTCCTGTGTGTGTGTATGTGTGTGTGTGTGTACCCATACCACACTTTTATCCATTCATCTGTCAATGGACATCTAGGCTCTTTCCAGATTTTGGGTATTGTGGACATTGCTGCTATAAACGTTGGGGTGCATGTGCCCTTTCAAATCACTGTAGTAGAAATTATTTTAAGTAGGAAAAGTGTGTGGCACATAATGAAAATGATAAACCATCCTCAGCAATGGTATATTTCTATTTCATTGGGTTTTGAATTATAATTAACATACAGTGCCTTTCAAAGTAGGATTATGGTATTGTGGATAAGACAACTGAGACTTAGACACAAGGATCCTTCTAGAGCCAGAAACAGAATTTATTGGGATTTTTTAAATCTTAAAATCTTTTTGGGTTTTTTTTTTTTTTTTTGAGTCCCAGTTCTATGACCTGCCCCATAACCTCTTTACAGCACTCAGACCAAATTTGTTGAAAATGGGCATCACAAATTAAAGTGATCTTTATAAAGTTGACCAATTAAGTCATTTGAACTTTGTGTTTACTTGGGACAAAAATGGCTTGATAATGTTCTGTCTTCTCTTTTAGAGCTTGATTACTTTTCCTGGTGACTTTCTTGAATAAGTTAAGCTTATAGGAATTAAAAACATAATTGAGAATTAGATTAAGAGTGGTGCCTGGGTTGCTCAGTTGGTTAAGCGTCTGCCTTCAGCTCAGGTCATGATTCCCAGGTCCTGGGATCGAGCCCCACATTGGGCTCCCTGCTCAGTGGGGAGCCTGCTTCTCCCTCTCCCTCTGTCGCTCCCCTACTTGTGCTCTCTCTCTCTCAAATAAATAAAATATTTTTTTTTTTTTAAAGAATTAGGTTAAGAGTTTACATGAGAAGAACACTAGCTCTTGTCTTTTAGAGTTAATACAGAGCTGATAAATCCCAAAAGCTTCTCTCATTCATTCAGGATAATTAATAATTTTCTTCTGAAGGAAACATTGGTACTATTTCAGACACACAGCTGATACACTATCCATAAACTAAGTGTACTTCTCTTGCCTCTTATCCAAATGAACTCTGAAAGCAAACATCTTTTAAGTGTGTGTGTTTTACTTTTGGTAAAATTTATCATCTTAACCACTTTTAAGTGCACAGTTCATTAGTGTTAAATATATTCACATGTTGTGCAACTAATATCCAGAAGTTTTTAATCTTCCAAAACTGAAACTCCTCTATACCAATTAAACAACTCCCATTTCCCTCTCACCCCGACCCCGACAGCGACCATTCTATTTTCTGTTTGTTTGAATTTGACTACTCTAGATACTAAGTGGAATCATATAGTATGTCTCTTTTTAGAAAGTGAATATTGTTTAACATCATTATTTTTTGTTTTACTATTTAAATCATTTTTAAATTTTTTAAAAAAGATTTTATTTATTTATTTGACAGAGAGAGACACAGCGAGAGAGGGAACACAAGCAGGGGGAGTGGGAGAGGGAGAAGCAGGCTTCCCCTGGAGCAGGGAACCCGATGCAGGGCTCGATCCCAGGACCCTGGGATCATGACCTGAGCTGAAGGCAGACGCTTAACAACTGAGCCACCCAGGCGCCCCCCATTTAAATGATTTTTAAGTGTGCAGTTCATGAAGTACATTTACATTGTTGTGCAACCATCACTGCCATCTACCCACAGAACATTTTCATCTTGCAATATTGAAACTTTGCACTTATTAAATAATGACTCTCCACATTCCCTACCTTCTGGCCCCTGGTAACCACCAATCTGCTTTCTCTCGTGAAATCTGAGTACCTCTTTTGAGGGGATCATATAGTATTTGTCCTTTTATGACTGGCTACTTTCTTTTTTTTTTTTTTTTAAAGATTTTATTTATTTATTTGAGAGAGAGAATGAGATAGAGAGAACATGAGAGGGAAGAGGGTCAGAGGGAGAAGCAGACTCCCCGCTGAGCAGGGAGCCCGATGTGGGACTCGATCCCAGGACTTCAGGATCATGACCTGAGCTGAAGGCGGTCACTTAACCAACTGAGCCACCCAGGCTCCCTATGACTGGCTACTTTCATTTACCATAATCTCTGCAGAGTTCATCCCTAATGTAGCATGTGTCAAATTTTCTCCTTTTGAACACTGCATGGTATTTTATATATCCATTTATCTATTGATATATAGCTGAGTTGTTTTCACCTTTTAGCTATTGTGCATAATGATGTTGCTGTGAACATGAGTGGATGAATACCTCTTTGAGACTCAGTGTTCAGTTCTTTTGAGTATGTACCCAGAAGGCAAATTGCTATTTTTAACTTTTTGTGGAACTGCCATACTGTTTTCCACAGTGACTACACCATTACTTATCCACAAGCAGTGCATGAGGGTTCCAGTGTCTACACATCCTTGTCAACACTTGTTTTTTGTTTTTTTTGGTAATAGCCATCTTAATGGGTGTGAAGCAGTATCATTGTGGTTTTGTTTTGCATTTGTTTGGTGATGTCAATCATCTTTGCAAAAGTTTGTCTGAAATTTTGAAGTCCAACTGTGTATTTCTCTTTTGTTATCTGTGCATTTGTGTCTATCTAAGAAATTATTGTCAAATCCAATGTCATAAAGCTTTTCTACTATGTTTTTTTTCGAGAGTTTTATACTTTTATGTTTAGATGTTAGATCCATTTTGAATTAATTTTTGTGTGGTGTAAAATAAGGATTCACCTTCATTCTTTTATTTTATTTTTTTAAAGATTTTATTTGTTTATTTGAGAGAGAGAGAATGAGAGATAGAGAGCACGAGAGGGAAGAGGTTCAGAAAGAGAAGCAGACTCCCTGCTCAGCAGGGAGCCGATGTGGGACTCGATCCTGGGACTCCAGGATCATGACCTGAGCTGAAGGCAGTCACTTAACCAACTGAGCCACCCAGGCGCCCTCACCTTCATTCTTGTACATGTAGATGCCCAGTTTTCCCACCACAATTTGTTGAAAAGATTGTCCTTACCCATTGAATAATGTTGACACCCTTGTCAAAAATCATTTGACTACATATGCGAGAGTTTATTTCTGTTCCATTGGGCTGCATGTCTTTCTTTATGCTAATACTACACTGTTTTGATTGCTGTAGTTTTGTAGTAAGTTTTGAAATCAAGAAATGTGACACCTCCAACTGGATTCCTTTTTTAGATTGTTTGGGTTATTTAAGGTCCCTTGGTATTTCTGTATGATTTTATATTTCTGCAAAAAATGCTTTTGGGATTTTTATAGGGATTATGTTCAATCTCTAGTTTGCTGTGGGTAAGTATGGACATCTTAACAATGTTAAGTTTTGCAGTCCCCAAACATGGGATGTTTTTCCATTTGTGCCTCTTTTAATTTCTTTCAGCAGTATTTTATAGTCTTTGGTGTACCTCCTTGGTTAAGTTTATTCCTAAGTATTTAATTTTTTTCAGTGCTATTGTAAATGGAATTGTTTTCTTAATTTCTTCTCCAGATTGTTCATTGTTAGTGTATAGAAACAACTGATTTTCGTGTATTGATTTTATATCCTATAACCTGGCTAAAATTGTGTATCAGTTCTAACAGTTTTTTGTGGAATCTTTAGGTTTTTATACCTGTAACATAATGTCTGTGAACAGAGATAATTTTACTTCTTCTTTTCCAATATGCATGCTTTTATTTCTTTTTCTTTTTTCTTTTTTTTTTTAAGATTTTATTTATTTATTGACAGAGAGAGCGAGAGAGGGAGAAACAGAGTACAAGCAGGGGGAGCTGCAGGCAGAGGGAGAGGGAGAAGCAGGCTTCCCGATGAGCAGGGAGCCTGATGCGGGGCTCGATCCCAAGACCCTGGGATCATGACCTGAGCCGAAGGCAGACGCTTAACAGCTGAGCCACCCAGGCCCCCTTATTTCTTTTTCTTATTTAATTCCTCTGGCTAGGACTTCTGGTACTGTGTTGAATAGAAGTGGTGAAGGAAGGCATCCTTGTCATGTTTTAGTCTTTCACCACTGCATAGGTGTTGGCTGTGGGTTTTTCATATATGGCCTTTGTTATGTTGAGGTAGGTTCCCTATATTCCAAGTTTTTTGAATATTTTTATCATGAAAGGGTATGAATTTTATCACATGCTTTTTCTGCAACAACTGAGATGATTAGGTTTTTTCCTTTATTTGTTAATGTGTTATATTACATTGATTTTCACATGTTGAACAGTTCTTGCATTCCTTGAATTAGTTCGACTTGGTCATTGTGTGTAATCCCTTAATAGGCTGGTTAGGTTAATATTTTGTTGTAGATTTTGCAGCAACATAAGAGCTAGTGGTCTGTAGTTTTCTTGTAGTATCTTTGTTGGGCTTTGGTATCAAGGGCAGTCTTAGCCTCATAAAATGAGCTAGAAAGTGTTCCCTCTGCTTTAATATTTTGGAAGAGTTTGAGAAAATTTGGTGTTAATTCTTGGTTGAATGTTTGCTAGAATTCGCCTATGAAACATCTGGTCCTGGACTTTTTTTTTTTCAGATTTTAGATTACTGACTAAATCTCCTTGTTACTTATAGGTCTTTTCAGATTTTCTATTTCCTCCTCATCCAGTCTTGGTAAGTTGTGTGTATCTAGGACTATACGTATGTATTTTTGAAGGAAGATTATTTATGTGTTACCCAAAGTCATTCTTGTTCTTTGGTATATTAGAAGCTTTAAGGAGGATTCACTTGTAATGTTAGGGTGGATCATAGAAGATCTTCCTTATCGGAAACCAGTATAAATTATATCAGATTGAACTGGGAAAGTTTCATACCCCCACCTTGCAATGATAGTAACTTCCATTTATTGAGTCCATTTAGTGTTCTGTGCATTTAACATTCTCATTTAATTTTATTTCTCACGGCAGCCTAATGTACAGTCTACTGCAAATGGGGATATTTGAGTTCATTACTTCAGGTTTCTAGTTTAACTTTTTCCCTTTTGGCTGTCTTTGCTTTTGATTCCTGAATGATAAAGCGCTATTATTCTACCTGTTATGATGACATCATTTCATTCTGACTGACCCAAGTAAATCAGTCTGTTACCTCTTTGAGTTCTCATTTTTTCTCCAAACACTTTTAGTGGGGTAGGGGTGTAGTCAATTGAAATCGTTAGTTTAGTCTAAATGCTTTTTGATCATTAAACTTTTAATATTGATAAAAGAGACTTGAAGCACGTTGTGTTTACAATGAAAAGAGCAGTAGCTGAATCCTCACTAGTGTAGCTTTGTTGCCTGCCTTTGTTACAACCTTTATGGTTAATATTTGTGGTGTTTGAAGTAGTGAGGGATGGCTGGTCTTCTTTAATAGCTGAAAATAATTTTAAGAAATGCACATAATCAAATGCTTCAGAAATTGGAAGATAGCTCTGAGAATAGGCTAACTTCCAATGGAAATGTTTTTATAGAAAATGAGGGAAATGGAAGGTGAGAAGAGCATTTAAGTGTAGGAGAAGTGAGGTTTTGGCTGTTTTATACACACTGACTCACTTAATCTCGATAGCCAACGCAGTGTTGTACAGATGAGTGAACCGAGGCTCAGAGAAGTTACATACCTGCCCCAAATCAAGCACAGAGTAAGGGGTAACCCAGTAGTGAATTCTTCCAGCTTACCCAAAGTTTCATGTTGTTTTTCTGAGAAAGTTGGTTAGTGTGTGTATCAAGATAGTGGACCCAGTGGGCCCTTTGGTTGTCCTTACTTGGGCATTGACAAGGAACTTTTTCTTCTGGGGAAAAGAACAGAGTTATTCTCTTCCAATATCCAGGCAAGAGAGTTTTTCACTCCTAGAAGTCTTAGAGTCAACGTTGGACTCATATAAATATTTCTTTTAAAATGATTTATCATGGGGGCGCCTGGGTGGCTCTGTCGTTGAGCGTCTGCCTTTGGCTCAGGTCATGATCCTGGGGTCCTGGGATCAAGCCCCACATCGGGCTCTCTGCTCAGCAGGGAGCCTGCTTCTCCCTCTCCCACTCCCCCTGCTTGTGTTCCCTTTCTCACTGTCTCTCTCTCTCTCTGTCAAATAAATAAAAATCTTTAAAAAAAAAAAAAAAAGATTTCTCATGTCATTAATATACAAGCAGTTCATGTGTATTGCAGAACAGTTCCATCACCCCCAGAAATAACCTCATTCTGTCTTTTGTAATTAATCCCTTCCCCTGTGTCCAGTGCCTGGCAACTGATCTGTTTTGTCTTCCTATAGTTTTGCCCTTTCCAGAAAATCATATAAATGGAATCATACAGTATATAGCCTTTTGAGTATGTCTTCTTTCCATGTACATACTGCATTTGTGATTTATCCACATTGTTGTGTATTATTCCTTTTTATTACTGAGTAGTGTTCCATTATATGGATGTACCACAGTTTGTTTATTCACTCATCAGTTGAAAGACATTGAGATGTTTCCAGCTTTTGGCAGTTATGCATAAAGCTACTGTAAGCACCTCATAAAGTTCTGTGTGAGAATAAGTTTAACTCTGTAAGAAATTGCTGAACTCTTTTTCTAAAGTGACTGCCACATTTTACATTCTCTCTGGCAATGTAAGAGAGTTCCACTTAACTCCATATCCTCACTGGTACTTGGTATTTTTAGTGATTTTTATTTTGATGTTATATTGGTTTGAAGGGGTATCTCATTGTGGGTTTTTTTTTAAGATTTATTTATTCGAGAGAGAGGGAGAGAGCGAGCATGCATGCAGGGGGAGGGTCAGAGGGAGAGAATTCCCACACAGACTCCCTACTGAGTGCAGAGCCCAACACACAGTTCAGTTTTCCCACCAATGAGATCACAACCCAAGCCAAAATCAAAGAGTCAGACACTTAACTGACTGAGCCACCCAGGCAGTGGTTTTTAATTACATTTCCTTAATAATGAATAATGTGGAGCATTTTCTTGTTCTTATTTCATTTATCTTCTTGGATGAAGTATCTGTTTAAATATTTTGTCCACTATTTTGTTTTTTTAATTGCATAGTTTTAAGAATTCTTTGTATATTCTGAATATAAGTCCTTTGTTCAGCATGTAATTTGCAGATAATTTCTCCACTTTGTGGTTTGTCTTTTTGTTCTCTCTTTTTTAAAGATTTTATTTATTTATTTGATAGAGAGAAATCACAAGCAGGGGGAGAGGAGCAGAGGGAGAGGGAGAAGTAGCCTCCCTGCTGATCAGGGAGCCCGATGTAGGGCTCCTTCCCAGGACCCTGAGATCATAACCTGAGCCAAACGCAGATGCCCAGCTGACTGAGCCACCCAGGTGCCCCTGTCTTTTCATTCTCTTAACACTTTCTCAGAGCAGAAGGTTTTAATGGAGTCAGATTTATCTTTTCTTTTTTATCTTATGCATCCTGCCTTTAACATTTTATGCAAAAATTCTGCCATATCCAAGGTTAACAAAGATTTTTCTCATATATTTTCTTCTAGAAATAATCCATTTTGAGTTGATATTGAGGGTATGTTGTGAGATAAGGGTTGAGATTCTTTGTGTGTGTGTGTGTGTGTGTAGATTCAGTGTTCCAGTACCATTTGTTGAAAGACCATCCTTTCTTTGTTGAATTGCCTTTGCTGTTTATTATAAGAAATCTGTTGATTCTGTTACTTCATTCTATATTGTTCCTATGATCTGTGTGTCTGTTTTTCTGCCAGTACCACACTGTCTTGATCACTGCAGCTTCGTAGTAAGTGTGAAATCAAATAGTAAAAGTTCTTCAGCTTTGTTCTTTTTCAAAATTGTTTGGCTTTTCTAGTCCTTTGCCTTTTTATATAAAAATTTTTAAAGATTTCTTTATTTTAGGGCGCCTGGGTGGCTCAGTTGGTTAAGCGACTGCCTTCAGCTCAGGTCATGATCCTGGAGTCCCGGGATCGAGTCCCACATCGGGCTCCTTGCTCAGCAGGGAGTCTGCTTCTCTCTCTGACCCTCTTCCCTCTCGTGCTCTCTCTCATTCTCTCTCTCTCTCAAATAAATAAATAAAATCTTTAAAAAAAAAAAAAAGATTTCTTTATTTTAGAGAGAGCAAGAGTCAGCGGGGGCAGGGGCAGGGCCGAGGGAGAGAACCTCTAGCAGACTCCCTGCTCAGCAGGGAGGCTGTTGTGGGGCTCAGTCCCACAACCCTGAGATCATGACCTGAGCCAAATCTGAGTCGGATGCTTAACCGACTGAGCCACCCAGGTGCCCTTTATTGGTAAATTTTTTAATCAGCATCTAGAACAGATCCTGCTGTTTGGGATTTCATTACATCTATAGATCAGTTTTTGGGGGAGAAATGATATCTTATCAATATCGAGTCTTCTAATCCATGAAAACAGTGTATCTCTCCACTTATTTAGGACTTTAATTTCTTTCATCACTGTTTTTGTAGTTCAGCATACAGGTTATGCACAATTTATTGGATTTATACCCGTGAATTTAACAATTTTTGGTACTATTGTAAATAGCACTGATTTCCAGATGTTTGTTGCTAATATAGAGAAATACAGCTGATTTGTTTATATTGATCCTATGCTGTACAGCCTTTCTAATCCCACTTACTAATACTAGGAGATTTTCTTAGTATGTTCCTTGTGATTTTTCTATGTAGACAGTCATAGTATTTGTGAATACAGAATGTTAAATTTTTTTCAAATCTTTTTGCCTTCATTTCTTTTTCCTTTCTCATGTTCTGGCTAGGACTATGATGTTGATGTATGATGTTCAATAGGAGTGGTAAGAGCAGACATTTTTACCTTGTTCCTGATGTTAGGGGAAAAAGGCTTTCAGTTAATTTACCGGTAAGTATGTTAGCTTAGGTTTTTCATTAATGCCCTTTACCAGGTTTAGGAAGTTCAGTTTGCTGAGATTCTTATCATGATTGGATGTTGATTATGTCATTTGCTTTTTCTGTCTCTTGAGGTGTTCATATGGCTCTTGTTCCTTTAGTCTTTTTGAGGCACCTGGCTAGCTTAGTCCAGTGGATCATGCAACTCTTGATCTTGGGGTTGTGAGTTCAAGCCTCATGTTGGGTGTAGAGATTACTTACAAAAATGTAATAAAAAAAAATGTGTCTTTTTGCCTGTATCTTTTTATGTATTTTGCTTAGTGATAACAATCTGCATACATATAATCATTTACAGTCCAGGTAGAGTTAACATTTTACCACTAAGTAAAATACATGTAAGTCCCTTAACTTCTCTCTTTTATAATTGTCATATTTATTACATCTGTATCCTTGAAAAAGTGTTTAGCAGTGTTTTAACTTTTACTTTATATACTTTTACATATTTTAAAGAATTTAGGATAAAAATAGTTTTTTATGTTTACCCAGATTTTTGCTCTTTTTTTTAAAGATTTTATTTATTTATTTATTTATTTATTTATTTGACAGAGAGAGAGAGAGAGAGAGAGAGAGAGAGAGTGAGGCAGGCAAAGGGAGAGGGAGAAGCAGGTTCCCTGTTGAGCAAAGAGTCCAATGCAGGACTCAGTCCCAGGACCCTGGGATCATGACCCCAGCTGAAGGCAGAGGCTTAACTGACTGAGCCACCCAGGTACCCCTTGCTCTTCTTTCTGAAGTTCCATGTTTACTTCTTATCATTTACTTAAGCCTGAAAAACTTTCATTAGCATTTCTTTTAGAACAGGTCTGCTGGCTACAAGTTTCCTTAGTTTTCTTTGAACTGAGATTGTTATTTTCTTTCATTCCTGAAGGATAGTGTCAGAGGTTGATTGGTCTTTTCTTTCAGCACTTTAAAGATGTTACTTCAGGGGCGCCTGGGTGGCTCAGTTGGTTAAGCAACTGCCTTCGG
The DNA here is from genome assembly GCF_003265705.2 of Callorhinus ursinus. Lineage (NCBI taxonomy): Eukaryota > Metazoa > Chordata > Mammalia > Carnivora > Otariidae > Callorhinus > Callorhinus ursinus. The sequence continues at coordinate 8,798,334 of NW_027397117.1, read as the reverse complement.
CTCAGGTCATGGTCCTGGAGTCCCGGGATCGAGTCCCACATCGGGCTCCCTGCTCGGCGGGGAGTCTGCTTCTCCCTCTGACCCTCTTCCCTCTTGTGCTTTCTATCTCTCATTCTCTCTCTCTCTGAAATAAATAAATAAAATCTTTAAAAAAAAAAAAAAGATGTTACTTCAGTGTCTTCTAACTGCCATGGTTTCTGATGAGTAATCTGGTCATGCAGTGTGTTATATGTTATTTTCTTCTCGCTGCTTTCAGTATTTTTTCTTCTCTCTGGTCTTCAAAAGTCTGATTATAATTTTTTTTTTCAGTTTACCTTTGCTGAGCTTCTTGATTATGTAAATTTTTGTTTCTTACTAAATTTGTGAAGCTTTGGACCATTATTTTGAAATAATTTTTTCTGCCCCAGTCTCTTTCTCTTTTCTTTCTGGAACTCCAAAGACAACTGTTAGAACTTTAATAGTTCTATCGGTCCCCAAGGCTCTGTTCTCTCTTTATTTTTTTTAGACAAACTTTTTTTTTTAAAGATTTTATTTATTTATTTGACAGAGAGAGACACAGTGAGAGAGGGAACACAAGCAATGGGGGTGGGAGAGGGAGAAGCGAAGCAGGCTTCCCGCTGAGCAGGGAGCCCGATGCGGGGCTTGATCCCAGGCCCCTGGGATCATGACCTGAGCCGAAGGCAGATGCTTAACAACTGAGCCACCCAGGCGCCCCTAGACAAACTTTTTTATTAACATTTCCCAAACAGTCTGTATGGTTGTCACTCTTAGTTCCTTAATTGGAACATGTTGGACCCAGTTGACACAAAAAGCTTTGGATAATGAGACACAAGTAGGGGATCAGGCACCTGGGGAAAGGAGTGGGAAGAAAGAAAATGATGCATCACTTTTCCTCTAGATCTGCCTATTTTTTTTTTAAGATTTATTTATTTATTTGAGAGAACAGGGAGGGGCAGAGGGAGAGAATCTTTCAAGCACACTCTCTGCTGAGCATGGAGCCTGACGTGGGTCTCAGTCTCACAGTCCATGAGACCATGATCCCAGCTGAAACCAAGAGTTGGACACTGAACTGACTGAACCACCTAGGCACACCTTCTCTAGATCTACTCTGATTGTCACATGCAATTTCATCTAGATGGCACCTTGTCACATGACTATTTCTTCCAATCCATGGCTCCTCTGTAGGCTGTTTATCAATAAACACCACAGAGCAGTCCTGTTCAGTGGAACCTTCTGCAGTGATAGAAATATTCCTCTGGTCTGTCCTATACAGTAGCTTCTAGCCACATGCAGCTGTTGATCATTTGAAATGTGACTCGTGCAAAGGAGGAACTGCATTTTTAGTTTAATTTAATTTTATTATTTTTTAAAGATTTTATTAATTTATTAGAGAGAGAGAGAGAGAGCACAAGCAGGGAGAGCAAGGGAGGGAGAAGCCAGCTCCCCGCGGAGCAAGGATCCCAATGTGGGGCTCGATCCCATGACCCTGGGATCATAACCTGAGTCGAAGGCAGATGCTTAACAACTGAGCCATCCAGGTGCCCCAGTTTTAGCTAAGTTTAATTAAATTTAAGTATTAGTAGCCATATCTAGTCAGTGGCTGGCATTTGGGCAGTGCCATTTTATAATACTTCCTTTTAATTGTCTTCATCTCAGAAGCCATAGGCAAAATTCAGTGGCCTTTACAAGTCCTTTGCTGAGTGATTCTGAAGCTTGATACACTGAATTTATCCTGAGGGAAAGGTGGAAAGGCCATCCTCCGATTTGGCAGCTCCTCTTCTGCCACCTGTATTCTCCCCACCATCCTGTGGTGGCTGAGGGTGCTTCTAGCAGCATTGCAACTCTTGAGTCATCGGGCCTTGTCTTTGAAACCTCAGAACTGAGTGTCTCGTTAGCTGGATTCCCAGAAATGTCTGTCACATCAGAGCAGCTGTTCTACCTGAATGAGCCTGTTGGCTGGTTTCTTACTGAGAGGTGAGAGTCTGAGAACTTGGTGCCAAAGGCCTTTAGAATCATAAAACCGTGTCTCCCAGATGTGATACAGGTAATGCCATGGTGTGTGAGATGATTTTAGGTGATACAATAATATATCTCGATGTGCTATTTTAATTTCATTAGTTAAATTTACTTTAATGTGTACTCTTGAGTTAATATTTGCATGGTATATCATTCTCTGTTTCCTTTGTCTTTTATGATGCTACCTATACCCATTCAGTGATAAAGTCTGGGAAATGGCATGGGGAAAGTAGATCAGTTTTTTACCCCCAGTTTTTTATTGTGGTAAAATGAATGTAACAAAATTTATCATTTGAACTATTTTTTTAAAAAGATTTATTTATTTATTTTAGAGGTGGGGGAGGTGCAGAGGGAGAGAGAGAATTCCAAGCAGATTCCCTGTTGGGTGCAGAACCTGACATGGGACTCAGTCTCAGGACCCCGAGGTCATGACCTGAGCTGAAATCAGAGTCAGACATTTAATGACTGAGCCCACCAGCCGCCCCTTAACCATCTTTAAATGAATGTTTGGTGTATTAAATACATTCATAATAACTCTTTCATCTTGTAAAACTGAAATGCTGTACCTATTAAACAGTAATTCCACATTTCCCCCAACCCCCTGCCTCAGCCTCTGGTTTAACATCCTAAACTTATAACACTCTAATTTGAATTTATACTAGTTTAGCTTCAATAACAAATACAAAAACTCTGTTACAGCTTCATCCCCCTCCTTTCAGTTGCTGATATAACAGAATTACATCTTTGTACATTGTGTGCCCCAAAACATAAACTCGTAAGTATTTTAAATTAAATTATGTAGAAAGCAAAAAGAAGAGTTACAAGCTGCTTTTATAATTGCCCACGTGTGGGGCGCCTGGGTGGCCCAGATGGTTAAGCGTCTGCCTTCGGCTCAGGTCATGATCTCAGGGTCCTGGGATCAAGCTCCGCGTATGGCTCCCTGCTTGGCGGGAGGCCTGCTTCTCCCTCTCCCTCTACTGCTCCCCCTGCTTGTGCTCTCTCGCTCCCTCTGTTGAATAATTAATAAAATCTTAAAAAAACATACAGCTTCAATTTACTGTCTAGGATCCTTTCATTTCATACTGCACAACACTGTTGAGTGTTGCTTCCAGGGTAGGTCTAGTGGTAACAAACTCCCTCAGCTTTTGTTTACCTGAAAAAGTCTTAATTTTTTCTTCAGTTTTGAACAATAGTTTTTTCTGGAAGTAGGATTCTTGCTTGAGTGTTCTTTTTCTTTTAGCACTTTGAATATTTTGGCCCACTGCCTTCTGGCTTTCAAAGTTCTGATTAGAAATCTGCTGGTAATCTTAATGAGGATCCCTTGATATGACAGTTTACTTCCCACTTGCTTCTTTCAAGATTCCGTCACTGTTTTCTAAAAGTTTGATTATAATGTGTCTGTGTGGGTCTCTTTGAGTTCATCTTGGAGTTCATTGAGCTTCTTGGATGTTTGTTTTCAAGTCTTCCATCAAATTTGGGACGTTTTTAGCCATTTTTTCTTCAGTTATTTTCTCTCCTCTGCCCCCCTTTCCTCTTTTTCCTTCTGGGGCTCCCAAAATGCCTATGTTGGTCCACTTCATAGTGTTGCACAGATCCCTTAGGTTCGGTTTACTTCTCTTCAATCTTTTTTGTTTCTGTTCCTCAGATTCAATAATTTCCATTGTCCTGTCTTGAACTTTGCTGATTCTTTCTTTTGCCTTGAATGGGCCATATTTTTTCTGTTTCTTTGTATACCTTGTAATTTTTCATTGAAAACTGGACATTCTTTGGGTCATTACAGAAATCAAATTCTCTTCCTTCCCCAGAATTTGCTGTTTTTTGGTGTCGTTTTGTTTGTTTATTTGTTTGCTTATTCATTTTTGTATTGTTGTAGGCTGTCCCTGTGCCAAGGATCAGTGTGAGGTATAAACACAAGGCCTTTCAGATCTGTTCTGAGCCTGCCCTTTCCCTAGGCATGCACAGTTAATTTCTGACTTTACCTGTATGTGAAGTTGTTTTAGAATGTTCTAGCCCTTAATACCTGAGCTTTAGGAAAGAAGGGGAAAATGAAGAGTGGCAAAAAAAGGACCCTGGCCTTTTAAATCTTCCCACAGTCACTTCAGCTGTAGTGAGGGGGCTTGTGGCACGGGGGAAAGTGCAGCAGTGGCCACTGCCCTTTATCTGCACCTCTGATCAGAAGCAGCAACAGTGATTAGAGCACAGCCCTTTGGGAGGACAGGTTCTTTTTTTGCCCTCTCTGGCTTCAGGAAGCTGTATACAAGCTGCTTTGGGAACATGTGCACAGCTGCCTACAAATGGAACTGGAGGATGGTATACTGTGCTAAGGTCTAAAATTGACCAAAATTAACTTTAGTTTACCTTCTAAGCCTTACCCTGAAAGTTGCAGGCCTTTAAGAGGCTCTAGAATTCCAAAGTAGTTACATCAGACAGACTCTATCAGTGCAGTTATTATCTAGATGGAGAGACGGATTCCTGGTGCCTTCTACTTTGCCACTTTTCCAGAATCTGCTCTGTTCTTTTTCCTTTTTTTTTTTTTTTAATTAAGACTTTATATTTTTAGATCACTTTTACGTTAACAGCAAAATTAAGGGGAAGATAGAGATTTCCCGTATACCCCCTCCCCATCAGATGCACAGCCTCCCCCTTTATCAACATCCCCCATCAGATTGGTAAATATGTTACAATCAATGAACCTCCATTGACATATCATTATTACCCAAAGTCCGTGGTTTACATTGTGGTTCATTCTTAGAATTGCACATTCTGTGGATTTGGACGAATGTATAATGACATGTATGTACTGTTGTAGTATCATATGGAGTGTTTGGAAATCCTCTGTGTTCCACCTGTTAATCCCTCCCTCCCACACACAACCCCTGGTAACCACTGATCTTTTTATTGTCTCCATAGTTCGCCTTCTTCAGAATATCATGTAGTTGGAATCATATAGTATGTAGTCTTTTTCAGATTGTCTTCTTTCACTTAGTAATATGCATTTTAATGCATATTATGCATTAAATGGTCTTTATGGTTTCATAGCTCATTTCTTTTTAGCACTAAATAATATTCCGTTGTCTGAAGGTACTGTAGTTTGTGTGTCCACTTATCCACTAAAGGACATCTTGGTTGCTTCCAAGTTTGGGCAGTTATCAAAAAAAAAAACCTAGTTTAAACATTTGTGTGCAGGGTTTTTTTGTCAGTGTAAGTTTTCAGCTCCTTTGGGTAAATACCAAGGAGTGCAGTTGCTGGATCACATGGTAAGAGTATGTCTAGTTTTGTAAGAGACCACCAGATGGCTATATCATTTTGCATCCCCCCATCAATGAATTAGAGTTTCTGTTGGCTTCAGTCCTCACCAGCATTTGGTGATGTTAGTGTTCTGGATTTTGGCCATTCTTATGGGTGTTTAATGGTATCTCGTTCTGTTGTTGTTGTTGTTTCTGAGATTTATTTATTTATTTGCCAGAGAGAGAGAGAGAGCTCGCCTGTGCGTGCAAGCAGGGGGAGGGGCGGGCAGAGGGAGAAGCAGGCTCCCCGCTGAGCAAGGAGCCTGACATGGGACTCTATCCCAGGAGCCTGGGATCATGACCTGAGCTGAAGGCAGAGGCTTAACCAACTGAGCCACCCAGGCATCCCAGTGGTATCTTGTTTTAATTTGCATTTTCCTAATAACATAAAATGCCAAGCATCTTTTCACATGCTTCTTTGCCACCTGTATATCTTTTTTTTTTTTTTTAAGATTTTATTTATTTGAGAGAGAGAGCACGAGCATGTGAGGAGGGGCAGAGGGACAGGCAGACTCCCCACTGAGCGGGAAGCCCCATGCGGGGCTGGATCCCAGGACCTTGAGATCATGACCTGAGCTGAAGTCAGATGTTTAACCAGCTGAGCCCCCCAGGTGCCCCTGTATATCTTCTTTGATGAGGTGTTCATTTAGGTCTTTTGGTCATTTTTTAATTGAGTTGTTTGTTTTCCTATTGTTTCAAGAATTTGTTGTATATTTTGAATAACAGTCCTTTATCCTGTGTCTTTCATAAATATTTTCGCCTAGCCTGTGGTTTGTTTTCTCATTTTCTTGATGTCGTGTTTCACAGAGCAGATGTTTTTAATTTTAATGAAGTCCACTTTATCAGTTATTTCTTTCATGGATTGTGCCTTTGGTGTTGTAGCTGAAAAGTCATCATCAAACTTAAGATCATCTAGGTGTTCTCTTGAATTATCTTCTAGGAGTTTTTATAGTTTTGCATTTTACATTTAGGTCTAGTTGTCTAGACAGTTTTTTCTAGGTTGTAGAGAGGCAGATTCCTGGTTCTTCCCACCCTGCCATTTTCCCTGATTCCTCTCTGTTCATTTTTTTCCTTTCCCTCCCCACCCCCCCTTTTTTTTAAAGATTTTATTTATTTATTTGACAGAGAGAGTGAGAGCAGGAACACAAGCAGGGGGAGTGGGAGAGGGAGAAGCAGGCTTCCCACTGATCAGGGAGCCTGATGTGGGGCTCGATCCCAGGACCCTGGGATCATGACCTGACCCGAAGGCAGACGCTTAACCGACTGAGCCATCTAGGCTCCCCCGCTTTGTTGTTCAAACAATTTCCGTTGATCTGTCTGTAAATTCACAGACTCTTTTGTCTGTCATCTCCATTTTGTTAATAAGCCCAGCCAGTGAATTTTTTTTATTTCATGTTTTTTCTAAAATTTTCATTTTTTTTAAAGATTTCTTTATTTATTTGACAGAGAGAGACACACAACGAAAGAGGGAACACAGCAGTGGGGAGTGGGAGAGGGAGAAGCAGGCCTCCCGCGGAGCAGGGAGCCCAATGCGGGGCTCGATCCCGGAACTCCGGGATCACGACCTGAGCCGAAGGCAGATGCTTAACGACTGAGCCACCCAGGCGCCCCTTGTCATAGTAGCTACTTTAATGTCTTTGATAATTCCAACATATGGGTTATTGTAGGTTTGGTATCTGTTGATTATCTTTTCCCTTGAGATGAGTTATATTTTCTTTCTTTCCATTGAGGTAATTTTAAATTATATCTTGGACCCTTTGAATATTGTATTGTTTAGACTCTGGATCCTGTTAAAAGCCTCTGGTTAATGTTGCTTTTTGTTTGTTTGTTTCTTTTAGCAGTCTGTCAACCCAGTTAGGTTCACACCTCAAGTCTCTTGCCTTCCATGGGCAAGATTTCAATGTCAGTTTAGTTTTTAAAAACTTTGATCTGCATCTTTGGATCTTTTTTGCAAATGAGACTGGAGTGGTGGTCTAACATGTTCACTTCTTAGTGTATTTGCTGAGTCTGTTTGGTTTTTGTTGTTTGGGGGCTGTTCTGCACATGAATAGCTCAAGCTGAACCTAGGGTTTGTGCTGATTGATGCTCAAATTTAGGGGAATCTCCTCCTCTAGCCCACCTCTCTGGGGTTGCCCCTATACTCTTTGACCCACTTGAGCCCCGCCTTTTGGTTCTCTGGCCACAGGTACTGGATTTCTTTCAAAGATTTAGCTGCCCACATGTACGGTTGTTACTGGTGCCCCTTGGGGCAAAGCAAGGAGGGAAAAGGGGGAAAAAGATATTACTTGGCACTCTGGACCACCAAGACTCTATGGCTACATTCATTGCCAGGGCTCCCTGGGGAGCTGCCCTTGAGCTGTGAGTTTCATCCAGATTTCCAGGTCTCAAGGGCCCCTTTCCCCAGTCTTCTGGCTGGAAAGATGAAATTTCTGTTGGAGTTTTAGCTGCCTGTTGGAACTTCTGCCATAGCTTTGCTGTGGCCTGAG
>NW_027397117.1:8788242-8790535 GCF_003265705.2 Callorhinus ursinus | reverse complement strand
TGAGACCGCCTCCCTAAGATGTACAGCTATGTTTGCCAGGAATAGAGGACTTGCCTTTGAGACCCAGCTTAGATAGGTTTGTAAATAACTTGGGAGTCCCTAAAAGGGACTCTTCGGTACACAGATTACTCTTGGGGTTTGGCACCATATTTGGGACATATACTTAACTTCTAGAGCCAACAAAACTCAGAGGAGATGGGTGGGTTGTCAGGTTTCCCTACTGTCTGGCGTGTGGTTATCCTGTCTGCTTTCAGAGCATGGAATCCTGCCCCCGGTCTCCCCAGTGCTCAACAGGTGTCTCTTTGTACTTTTCCTGAAAGTCAGTCCTGCCTAACTCTGTCTTTAATCTATCCTCCAGCTTTGTCTCTACTTGGGGGATACAAAGATGAATACAACGTAAGTGCTATGGTAGGAGGGTCATAGTAGAGAGACACTGAAGTGTCAGAATTTGAGTATATCATTTTGTCTCTGGGAGGGGACACTGGGTTTTAATGTGAAGGAAGAGTCAGCCAGGTGCAGGTGAGTTTGTTCTCTCTGAGCAGAGGGGACATGATGTGCTAAGGCACAGAAGCAAGAAGTAGCCTGATGCTTCTCTGTGCAGTGTTTAGTGTCGTTTGATTGGGAGATAAGTGCATAGGGAAAGCAAAGGCATACGAACCTAGAGAGATTGACAAATACCAGATTTCAGGGTGTTCTGGAGACTGAACTAAGGAAATTCAAATTCATATCAAAACCTGTGGGGACAGTGGGAGGATTACAAGCAGGACAATGAGGTGGCCGGATTTTCATCTTTTAAAAGATACTTTATTTGTGAGTGAAGATAAGTTTAAAAAGTGGCAGACCCCTGGGGATAGAGGCCATTGTCCTCTAACCAAGAAGAATTGTGGCTTATAGAAATGGTGAGGAGGGGATGGATACCTTGAAAGAAACAATCTTTAAAAAAAAGAAACAGTTATTAATTCTCAGTGACTTGATACTGGCAGTGGGTAAGAGGGAGGAGTCAGGGATGACCCTCGGGTTTCTGGCCTGGGTGTTTGCCTCTTTACCAAGGTGAGAAGTTGAGAGAATGGAGCTGGTGTATAGGAAAGGGGAGTCAGATCACTTTGGGATGTGTTGAACTTAAAGTGTGTCTGAGGTGTTTAGGAGGAGATATCTAGGCGGCAGTTGGTTACAGAGATCTGGAGCTTAGGTCACATAGCATGAAAACATGGACTCCTTGCCTGAAACCTATAGTAGCGGATGAGATTGTGAGGTTTGGATGAGGAACTCAGTAAGGGGGTCAGAAGGTGAAAGATGGCACCATGGGAATGCTACAGAAGCAAGCAGCAGAAGAATAAGCCTGGAAAGAGATGAAGGACTAGTCGGGTAAGAGAATCAGGAAAGAATGGTGTTGTGGAAGCCGCAGGGGTAGATAGTTTTAAGGAGGAGTGATCAACAGTGTCAGATATCACAGAGACAGGGTCGAACAGGACAGAGAAACATCCACTAGAGTTGTCCATATGGAGGTCACCGGGCCCTATGCCACGAAGAGTTTTGGTGATCAGTTGGGGCAGGAGCTAAAGTGCAGTGAGTTGAAAAGTAAAGGGGAGGTAGTAGAGACAATAAAAATAGGCTTGATTATGAAGTGAGGGGAATGTCTGTAACCCCTGCCCCCTCAAACCGGAGCCTGCAGTGAGTGTGGCTCTGTGATTTTGCTCCTGTAGTGCTCAGCTCCCTGAATGTGGGAGCAGAGAACTTGGTTGGTTTGACTCCAAGTGGGCTTTTTGAGGGAGCAGCTGTGAGTGTTTTTGTTGCTAGAAGACTTGCAAGATCCTTTTGTGTAACTGTAGGAACATTTCCAGCAGTTCAGAGCCTAGCAGGATAATGACCGGTCAATGAACTGAGTTCTATTGTTTGATTGATTTGTAGCAGAGATGCTCGTTTATTCAGCTGTATTTTTTCTCTATTCCTGCTCTTTCTCTATTCTGTATTCATACTGTTGGGTAATGACGGTTAAAATAAGTAATTTTATTTAGAATGAGGGTTCATATTTTCCAGCTCAGTTGGATCTTTAAAACTGCTTTGGGGGCGCCTGGCTGGCTCAGTTGGTTAAGCGTCTGATTTTGGTTCAGATCAAGATCTCAGGGTCCTGGGGTCGAGTCCCGCGTCGGGCTCTGTGCTCAGCGGGGTGTCTCTCCCTCTGCCTGCAGCTCCCCCTGCTTGTGCGCGCTCTCTGTCTCTCTCTCTGACAAATAAATAAAAATCTTAAGAGGGGCGGAGCAAGATGGCGGAGGAGTAGGAGACCTAGATTTCG
>NW_027397117.1:8778365-8788142 GCF_003265705.2 Callorhinus ursinus | reverse complement strand
AAAAAAAAAAAAAAAGGCTCTCAGGATCCTGGGATTGAGCCCAGCAATGGGCTCCTCCCTCTCCTTTTCTCTCTTCACAAACAAACAAACAAACAAACCTGCTTGCTGGTCTTATTCCTGGTCCCATCCTAACCTCCCAGATGGTAACTTCACTTCTGCTTCACTGAGAAAATGATCCAAAATGAACTCCTTTCCCTTCAGATCCCCTCAGATTTGCTCCACCCCACCCCTCGCCACATTGCTGTGGTCTCAGTGGAACATGATGAGCCTCTTCGCTGAAACTTTGGACTTTTGTTTTTCCGAGGGTCTTTTTCCCTTTCTCCCCTATAATTTCAGTCTTTCCTCAGCTTATCTCCTTAGCTGGCAAACGTGCTCCAGTGTCCCTCCAGAACCTACCCTCCTCAGGCTGTAATTGCTCTTTTACTTCTACCTGTCAAGAGGTTATTTTGGTCTCTGAGGCTGAGCAGAACCAGACCCATAACCATGTGAGCAGGCAAGGTCAGTATCTAACGTGGCCAGTCTCCCGTGTGCAGCCTTGCGGGCATCCAGTGTACCCTCAGACCTCGTGTCTCCCTCAGGCTCCGCCTGTACTGATGCTCCGCCTGTACTCAGAGCTCTGTTGTTTGAACTTGGTGCATCCACGGGCTGCCACAGTTTCTGCCACATCAGCTGCTTTCCCTCTCACCTCACTGTGTCTTCCCAGGGCCTAGACTATGGCTTATGGCCCTTTAGGTTCCACAATCCCTGTGGCTTCTTACCCACTTGGTCCCATCTGTCCACCTGGTTCAACAGTGCTGGTGGAAGGAGGGTATTTTGCAGGTACCAGATTCAGAGCTGGGGCTACTGGCAGCACTCCTCCTCCACCCCCAGGATGCCTTCCCAGTGCTGCTCAGCCTACAGCGAGCCAGTGTCCTTGGAACCCAGTGGAAGGGGAACCTCTTCATGGGTGGCTTAGATGGTAGCACCAGGATCTGGTGAGGAACCAGACCACCAGTGCTGGGAAAGACATCACGTACCTTCGGCACTATCACAGTTCAGCTGCTTTCATCCTGTCAACCTCACGTTTCACTTCAGACACCTCTTGTGGGGTCTTTCTGGTGCCCAAACTTTTGGACACTTTTCACATTTAGTGAGACACCATATTATGGTAAGCAGTATCTCCCTGAAGCATTTTGATGTAGGGGAGGTAGCCATTCATAAACTAATGTAGGCAAAACAGCCCTAAGGATCTTCCTTGAACTCCTCCGGAATTATACTGTACCATACTGGTCTTTGCTTTTTAGTAATGAAGTATCAAATCAGGCTTGGAGGGAACTTTCATCTTCTAAGAATTAAAGTTGCCAAATTACTCTGATTGGTCTTTAGTCTCCCTTAAGTCTTTGACTTGTAGTACATGTCATAAATAAAACGCTTTAGTTGTCTGACTGCCTTTCCATCCTTTGCCCCATGTCCCACCCTCAAACCTTGTCTTCTGTTCCCTCCTGACAGTCTCCATTGAATCAGAGTTGCAGGACAGGCCGATCAGACTAACTTCCTTCTCTCCTTGCACATCTCCCCACATGCTGTCTTTTAACTAGTCTTTCACAAGGATCCTCTGAAACCCCTTCAGTAACAGACCCCATTGCTTCTGCTTTTGCATCTGCCTCTTAGACCCTCCTCATAGGTTGTTTCATCAGACATGAGCCAAACCTAAATTTGCTTTGGTGCCGGAAAAACTGAGGTTCAGTTGAACAAAGAACATCAGTACAAACTGTACTGAAAACAAGTTTGTTTAAAATCTGAGGGGCAGTGAGGAGGATGCCTTTCAAAAGCCTTTCAAAAGGATGCCTTTCAAAAGTCAGAAAACTTTAGAGTCAAATAAAGGAGAATTTTCACATCAAAATTTGGTTGCCATGTGTTGTCAGCCTGCCTGATGCAGCCACTCATGGTTCCAAGAATTCCTAAGCTGGGTTAATGGGGTCATATTGTGAATGCCTCACCTCCAAGTGATTTGAGTCCAGTGAAATCTCATTAGGGTTAAGAATGTTTGGGATCCTTAGTACTTTGATTTTTGTTTTCAGAAATTGGGCTTTATTTTATCTTAAAATTTCAGTTCATCTAAATGTGTTCTGTACGTGTGGTGTTTGGCTATGCCATTGATTATTATGGAAATTCTCTACTGTATGTTTCTCTTTGCACTGTGGCGCACTTGTGGATTTTTTATACTCAAAATGTAGAATAAACACTGTTTTGAAGATTTCAATAAAGTGGTGACACTACATTACAGAAAAAATAAAGGTTATTTTCTCCACAGTCAATCCCCAGTCCCCACAATCCGGTTGTCACCATCGCTGTCATCCCACCAAACTCCTTGCACAGGCCACTGGTGCCCTCTTTCTTGGCAAATCCAGTGACTTCTATACTGTCAACCTTCTTTCCCGCCCTTCAGCATGACATTGTTGCTAATACCCTCTTCCCAGAGCTTTTCCTCTCTTAATTTCCCTACCACCAGTCTCCTAGGTTTTCTTTGCCTCTTTTTGCTCCTCCTCACCACCTTCTCTCCCAGACCCCTGACCGGAGGTGCTTTATGGTGCCCCATCCTGGGTCATCACTTACTCTGTAGTTGGTCTGTGGACTGTGATATCTATCCACTCCCATGGTTTTGTAAAACTCCTTGCTAATACATCCAGCTCTGGTCTTTTTCTTTAGTTCTAGGTCACACTAGAACTAAAACTACACAAATGGCTGGACAGAGATCTCTTCGTTCCAAAAGCACCACAAACTCGAATTCAGATTTCAAGTAATATATTTTTCCCAAACAGGCTGAAAACCTGACACTGAGCCCTGACTCTTCTCTTCCTTCGCCCTGTCCCCACCCAGCTGAGGCAGTTGTCACGTCCTGTTGACTATACCTGAGGGTGACCAGGAGCATTTCACATGTCCAGCCTCACATTGCCAGCCCTGCCTCATTTTTTCTTACCTGAGAGCGTATCACTCCTTCCCTTGGTTGCTTTTAGGTGTCCGCAGAGTCACGTGCAGCCTTGTAGTTGGAGCCCGTGAGGTCTTGTCCTGATGACTCAGCCTCATGTCCCACAGCCTCTCATGCAGCTATTTCCTAAAACTCCGTAATTTTTGTTCTTCTGATCTTTTACTTAGGCTGTTCCTGCCCTGACTGCCCATTCCTCCATCATTTTGCCTAGAAAACCCATCAGGGCCCATTGCAAGGGTTTCCTCCTCTGTGAAGTCATCTTTGAGTCTAGAGGCAATGTTTGGGGGATTATGAGGAGTACAACTTAATTACAAGTGCCTTCCTGATGACTGCCATTTGTGGAGAAATAGCTTTGTGACATGACAGTCATCATTTTGAATACTGAATACTAGGAGCAGATGGTTAAGAACATGAGCTTTGAAGCTCTGATGGCCGAGTCCCAGCTCTGCCATTTTCTAGCTGTGTAACCTTGGGCAAGTTATTTACCATCTCAGCGTCGATTAAGTCTGAGGGTTCACTGTGCCTGCCATGTGGGAAGTGAGCAATAAATGATAGCTGCTGGCACTATAAATGGAAAGATGTTCATCCCTCCTAACCCCCTGGTGAGATATTAAGTTCTGTTATCATTCCTGTTTTACAGATGGTGAGACCGAGGCATAGGGAGGCTGGCTCATGTGCTGCTTCCCCAAATGCGGCTGTGGGCCTGTGGCTCATTCATCTGTTTCAGAATGTCTTTAAGCTCCGTAGATATTTACTGAGTTGAACTGAAAGATGAATCTGGAGCTCCCAGGTCAGACTGAGAGGGGAAACTTAGAAATTGTCACCTGCAGAGGGGTGGTAACTGAAGCTGTTCTGTTTTTCTTTTAAGTCCTATATCACCTTGGAGAGGCCACACATTTCAGCCACCCCTTTAGCAATGAGCTAGATAGTGCCTTGTGACAGGTGATAATTATTGCCTTCACCTGTTACTTACATGTTTGTTAAAATTTGCTTGTATTTGTCTTCTTTCCCCAACTGGATTGTAAACTCTGTGGGCAGAGAACTGTTTCTTATACCTCTATACATTAGCCCCCTGCCCCCTTCTAGTCCTGGTTTTTGTTTCGAAGATAAGTCAAAATCTGACATTTAATATCAATCTCAAAAAGGAATTCTCAGCCATTTCTAAGTGATACCAACCAACCAAGATTATTTTATTAATCTTTACTGTCTATAATCTGGATTAAGAAAATGTTATTTTCTTCATATTTTTCACATAAAATTTATTAAAACTGCACCTCTACTATTTGTTGTATTTCTTTTAATCCATACCTCTGTTGTTTTTAGGATTCTAATGCACATTTGTACCCTCTAAGAGTCTCTGACATAGGCTCTCCTATTCCCATCCTCTCATTTTACAGTTGAAGAAACTGAAGGCCATGTTCCAACTGGTTCTCCCATTTGTTATCTGACACAGTGTTCTCTAAACAGCTTGGTCAAGACTCAAGATTCTGAAGGGAATAAGAGTTTTAAATGCTTTGTACTTTTCTTTTGACAGAGCCGAAAAGCTTCAGCTGCTGAATCACAGGCCTATGACTGCTGTTGAGATCCAGCTGGTGAGTGAAGGAGGCTTGAACGTGAGGGGCTTGGTTTCTGGGTCTGAGAGGGAGGAAGGGTAATAAAGGCTGAGAACAGACAAGGCTGGAACTGCCGTTTCTTGAAAAGACTGTCCAACTACCCCCATTTCTTCAGTGAAAGGGGACCTCACCAGTTTGATCCTAGTTAGTACGGACTTATAGAAAGTAGAATAGAGGAAATTTAGTTCCTTCCTTAGGGTTTGGGCCTGCGTCTCAGCAGCTCTTTGTCTCCCTTGATGTCCTGCCCCATTCTGGCCATTGCTTTCCTGCAGGGGTTATTGCCAACCAGATGTTGCATGAAAACAATAGACTCACCATGACCCTGGCAGAATTTCTCCTCCCCGACTCCCACCCTTCGACCCTACTCTTCCTGTTTCTGTTCTTGGCTCACAGAGGACAAGTGCACTTCCCCCCATGCTCTCTTTCTCACTCGCCTCCTGGCCCAGTCTCCCAAGCCAGACACCTGGAAGTCATTCTCCGCCTTTGATCTCAGATGCGTTAGTCCCCGGGTTCTGTTGCTTCTGTCTTCCCTTGTTCTCTCTACTCTCCCTGCTGCACTGTGTTCATTTCTGTCATTTCTCAGTGTGGCTCTCACGGTTGTCCTCTGTCGTCATCCCTGCCTCAGGCTGGCTCCTCCAGTCCACCTTCTCCACCGCGGTCAGAGTTCACATTCTAAAACCACAGACTCGATCATCTTGTTTCCGTGCATACCACCATTCAGTGGATTCTCCTCATTGCACAGTCTACACAGCAATCGCAGCATGAAGCTTTAGAATTGTGCGAGAGTAGAAGCCACACATGGTCTAAGGAGAATATGAAATTGAGGCCCAGTGAGACAACCTGAGCAGTTGCTGTGTTGGTGGCCTGGGGCAGTTTCCCTCTGCTCTAGAGGACGGAGAACACCGTTAAGCTCCAAATATTAGGCAGGCCATTTAACTGACAGTAAGAAAAACTGATTGGAGATTTAACAAAATGAGAATTAAGGAGCTTGCAAAGTCAGTTTTAGAAATACTTATCCTTTGTCAAAGTTCCTTCAGAAATTTGTGGAAGAAAGTAGCCAAAGATACCTATGATGTGTAGAGTTGCTTTAAAAGGAACCCTTTTTTAAAGGTTCACGGGGCACTTAATTTTTGACTAAAACTTTTATTGTCTTCCCAGTGTCGTTTCTGTCCTTCAAAATGCACCCAAAATTAAATTAGAAAAATTACTCCCATAAAGGGTGACTTTCTGGGGGAACTGGGCTTCAGGCTAAATAGAGATCTTTTTTTTTTTTTGTACCCTTATTCTGATGCTTTCAACTGTGTTGGAGATTCAGCTTAGAAAAGAAAAAACAAACAAATCAGTGAGAAACTAATCCATGTCCCTCTGGGTTAAAGATCACATGTCCTGTCTCCTCCAACTTTAATCAGCAACATATGTTATTCATGGCTTAATGACAGATGGAGAGAGGAGATGAGGATTAGCGTGACCTCATCCCAGAGCTCGTAGAAAGCTCTATCATTACGGTACGATTAGCTGCTATTAAGAGTGCCTACTATATGCGGTGGGCTTTGTATGTCACCTTCAATGCCTGCACCATAGTCTTTGCTAGTGAGTGGCTAATTGGGTCTGTCTGACGCAAAGCCTTACTTTCCTCCAAGCCATGCGCTTTGCATAGAGAGAAGAAAGATGTGTGTGGCGTCCCCTGAGACTGCCTGTTCTTTTCTCCTTTTCACAGGTAACTAGTAGGTCTTGGTAAATACTGTGTATGTTGTTTCCCAGCAGTTGGACCATTTTATAGTCAGATTTTCCCCAGCCTGGGATTTGGCTACAAAGGGTAGCAAAACATTTACCAAGGCTTGTGGCAGTATCTCTTCTCCCAAGAGAGGGATAAGAAATGAGGTTTTCACACAGGGTTTGAAGTACAGAGGACTTGAGAATTTCCCTGCATTAACCTTACAGCCATTTATTCTCCCCGTGTCCCAGAAGTATTTTCAGCATCCAGCATTTATTAGTGTTCAGTTTTGGAGGCTGTGGCTTCTTTTAGTTATACCTCAGGCATGATTTGTTGTGAACCTCAGTCTGAGGAAATGAGGAGGTCACCAGCTTCTGTGATTTCTGCGACTCCCTGTTGTGTATTCATTTGGGACAGTTTGTGAGCTTTCTGGCCTGAAGACAGGACAGTGAACCTCATGACCTCACAAGTCACTGTCCTGAACAGCACTACCATATATGCCTGTTATAAGTTAGTGATGATAAAATGTCTTGGATTAGATAGAGTCTTATGGCTTACAAAACACTATAATATATGTTCTCATTTGGTCCTTACTGTAGGCATTACTTTCATTTTACATTAGAGAAAATTGAAATTTACAGAGATTAAGTGAACCGTTCTGGGTCAGATAGCTAGAAGTGTCCATAGTTAATAGGTTTGAGTTGTTTTGTTGTTTTGGATAAAGTAGGAAGTTAGCCTTGATGGCTTAGAATGAGAAAAAAACATTTTTGGAGTCTAGCAGCCCAGTTTGACAGCCCCTAGGAATTGATATGGTCTTTGTATGTGATAAAAATTTATTGTTGACACATCTGCAAATACTTGGGATTTTTACATTTCATTCGCCCTTATATACCGAACAACTTGAAACATTGGGTGTTTGAGAACATTGAGCCAGTGCTTTATGTTTATTTGGGCTCAGTTTCTTCTGTGTTGGGAAGAAAAGGTGAAGAGTAATACAGTTAGTATCATTTTGCCTTGATCCAAGAGGGGTTAGTAAGTTTTTGGTTTCTGAAAAGTTTCTTCTTTGTGTATATGTGTTTCATTTTGCTTAATGAAGTTGTTTTCTTGCTGTGACTGGGAATGTTAGTTTGAAAAGGAAAGTTTCTGACCCTGAGGGTTGTGTGCTGATGGAAGCTTCTGTTCTTCGGCCCTCTTGCCATGAACACATTTAGCTGAGCCTGATCATTGTTGCATCTGCCAGACCCAGAGATCAGGATGCAAGAAGGGGGCCTGTTCAAGTCTTCTCTATTTGGTTTTCTAAAAATGAAGGCCTCTCGGGGCACCTGGGTGGCTCAGTCGTTAAGCATCTGCCTTCGGCTCAGGTCATGATCCCAGGGTCCTGGGATCGAGCCCCGCATCGGGCTCCCTGCTCCGCGGGAAGCCTGCTTCTCCCTCTCCCACTCCCCCTGCTTGTGTTCCCTCTCTCACTGTGTCTCTCTCCGTCAAAGAAATAAATAAAATCTTTAAAAAATAAAAAATAAAAATAAATAAAAATGAAGGCCTCTCAGAAGTCATATAACTAAATTCTTTCAAACCAGTGGACTCTAGTCTGCATCTCTGCGAGAGGAAAGAATAGAGGTATGGTGTTCTAGAAAGAGCTGGAATCCAAAGTCAAAAGACCTTACACTACTTGCTGTGAGACCCACATCAGGTTTTCTTTATAATGCTGAGCCTGCACTTACTTATCTGTAAATTGGCCTGACTTTAGGGACCGCATGCTTGAGAAGCTCTGGTGGCAGTGATTCTGGGAAAGCCCCTGTGCAAATACTGGTGGGAGGTTGTAATTGTCCTGAGACTAGTCTGAATCTCCTTTCCCGCTCCCCCTGAGTCAGGAAACAGTTCATAATCAACTGCACGTGCCAGTTTATAAATTTGGAGACATTCCTCTCTCAAATGGAGATCATCTTTTCTTAGGATTAAATAATCAAATCGGATATACCCCTTTCCAACTCCTTCATATTTTGGAGGCAGTCTATGTTAGATTACTTCCTTTTACACACCCTAATTTTGTATGTCTGGTTTAAAAAACGGGTTTTTGAGGATTATTTCTTGTTCAGTAGAGGTTACATTTTACAGAGCCTTTGAGTCTTTGGGAAATGGTCATTTTATTTCACAGCGTGATGGGAAGTAGCCCCGTTGGTTCACTCAGGATCTTCTCCACCCTAGAACACTCAGGATTATTCTCTGGTTGTAGAAGCATTTTTGGACCTAGGTGAATGAAGAGACGGATGGTTTGCCAGGAGTTTGTGATGTGAACTTGGACACATCACCTGACTTAATTAGCTTCTCTACTATTGTCTATAAAGTGAGGCAGTCAGACTGAAATCCTCTTCAGGGTTGTAAGCCTAGTCTGTCATTTTGTTTTACTTAAATCTGCTAGGATTTCTTTGTGGAATTCCTCTTGGTCTTAGTTGCCAGATTTCAGAGATTGCTGTGGGAAATGCCACAGAACAGAACCCTGGACACCTTTAGCTGTTTGTGATAGGTGGCTGGTGTCACTAAGTGAACATGAGTAAGTAATTTGCCTGCTTGTATGTTACCCTTAAAAACATTGTTGACGGGGCGCCCGGGTGGCTCAGATGGTTAAGCGTCTGCCTTCGGCTCGGGTCATGATCCCAGAGTCCTGGGACTGAGCCCCGCGTCGGGCTCCCTCCTCAGCGGGGAGACTGCTTCTCCCTCTCCCTCTGCCACTCCCCCTGCTTGTGCTCTCTGGCTCTCTCTGTCAAATAAATAAAATCTTAAAAAAAAAAAACAAACAACATTGTTGACTATGTATTCATTAATATATCGAGAACTAGAGGTGAGGCTAAGAAAACTGGCTCATAATTGTGGATCGTCCATGTGTAGATTTCCAGGACTTGTTAGACTGGGCTTTAAGTGGACCTAATTTAGTGAGGCAGCGGGGGATCATTTCCCAGCCATCACTCATCAGACTCTTGCCTCACATTCCCAGGAGATGACCAGGACCACCACATGATATGTGTTAGGTTGATTGTTGGTGTTAGTGTTGGGCAGGCCTGGCTTGGATTCTCATTCTGTCCTTTGCCAGGGTTGTTGTGAGGGTTAAAAGGAATAACAGATATGAAGTGCTGTGTGCAGTCAGGCATATGAGCTCCCTAAAGAGCTGTTAGTGGGGGGCAGGGGTGGGGATGAGGAAAAAATAGATAAACCACCTGGCACGTAGTGAGCAATAGTCAGATGAGTTGTTGATATAATTCGTGAGTTACAGCTGTGCTTGTGAAATACAAAAGTGTGTAAAGTGCTATTTCACTCCCCAGAGGTGAGTTTTCTTTGCACATACAGCGTATTCATGTGTGCATGTAGATGGGTATAGAACTGGTAGGGTTTTCTTTTTTTTTTTTTTTTTTAAGATTTTTTATTTATTTTTTGACAGAGAGAGAGACAGCGAGAGAGGGAACACAAGCCGGGGGAGGGGGAGAGGG